>NC_086445.1:244784315-244939315 GCF_028390025.1 Pseudophryne corroboree | reverse complement strand
CACATGAAAAGCAGCATAGGATCATTAGTTGTATACCATGCGATATACTTGCTTTAAATACCTCTCCCCCGTAGCTGTGAGGGTACTGAGGACTGGCAACTTTTCTCCAGAGTCCCAAGCAGGGAATGCACTCCTATTTATTCTCCCCTTAGCACTGGGGTAAGGAAATTAAGCAGCCGGCCGGCTCAAAGTGATGTGTCACCTGCAGGTAAATACAGCAGACTGCAGCAATAATGTCCCGTCCTTACACAGACTGCAGCAATAATGTCCCGTCCTTACAAATGCGTTTCTCCGCCTGTGGACCCTTATCGGCGGCTTCCTCAGTGTAATAGATGCTTCCCTGTACAAACAGGCATTTAAATACCGCATCCAGCGGTTCGCACATGCGGTTCAAGCCTCGTTCTCTGAAGCACTCACTGGGCATGTGCAACTTAGATTCTCATACCTCAAGCCTCCCTTTCATTATACTCTATCAGGAAGTATTCTCTCAGCTAAGTAATTCCGCAGCTCACTAGATAATTTTATTATTATCAACACAAAAACAGCACAATGACTGCATTATAATATATTACATACTATAAACGAAAATTAAAAAACACACACTTTTAATATATATACACACACACATACTGGTATAGCTCAGCAAAAGTTCTAATTATAGCGCCATCTGGCGTTTCTGATATATATATATATCAGAAATATACATCTTGAATCATACTCATTCTATATACCTATATATATACACACACAAGGCTTAGGCTTTAAGCCCTATACCTATTTCTAGACATAAGCCTATATATTTCTCTCAAGGGAGACAGTAAACCCCTATATACCACATAGAAACAAACACAGAAATGAAAATTATTTAATAACCTAACCCATTTAAACAAAGATATAACAATTTACATTGTATCATTTTCCCTACAGAGAAAGTCCTCCTAAATAGAGATTATTTAGACTTCAGGAATTCAGACTCCATTCAGTTCCACCATATCATTCAGGCCTCCCGGCATCAGTGTATCCAACTTATATATCCAGTATGCTTCACGCCTACACAATAAACCAAAACGGTCACCCCCCGTATGGTGTTTTTTATCTGTTCCACAGCTATCATCCCTACTTTCTCAAACCCAGAATTTTGACACTGAATTATGTGATCGGACAGTGGGTGTCTTGCACCTTTTAATATATTTCTACGATGTTCCATATATCGAATGTGCATTGTACGAATAGTCCTCCCCACATATTGCTTTCCACATAAACAGGTAATGACATATATAACATATGTGGAATAACAATTTAAGAATTCTCTTATCTGAAACTGTTCCCCCGTATTGGACGCTGTAAAAGACATGACCTTCCTTGGTAGGTTCTTACAGGATAAACAGTTTGTCTTACCACACTTGTGAAAACGGTGTAAACTGTGTATTATTCATAACCGGCCGGTTTACGTGTATTAATGTTGTGTTGGTCACATTTTTTATATATAAATCTGTTGTCAAAGTAGTAGCGCGGTCTCATTGTTTTATTTATCGTTTCCAAAAAATGGCGCGCCACCGGTTGGATGTACCCAGAATTCCTTCTGATGGACCAAGATATTTTTGTTTTTGTGGGCAGAGGCAGATCATGGTGTATACATAAATATATATATGTGTACATATATCAAGAACCCTTCCAATACGGCGGGTACAGATACCTGACATGTATTACATAAAGAAAGCAATAAAAGAAACTGTGGTTGTGTCAAATCAATAAAATAATAAATGGTATGTTCTAATGAAATGAAGCTACCCGCTGTCTCTACCGTCTCCCCCCCTTGACTATGCTGAAATTGCGGTCGCACCACAATTTCAGTGTGACCATAAATATTCATTAGCACCCAGCAGGAGGCCCGCCCCATTTTTGTGATCACAGCGGCTGCATGTGACGTGATGCAGTCGCCCCGATCATGCCCCCCGTTTCTCAGTCGCTGACCCTGTTTTGAATGGGCCCCCCTGCACACGCCGGCATCCTCTTAGCAATTTTTGCGGTTAGATCGCTTATTGCGATCCAACCTGAATCAGGCCATAAGCGCAAAAATTTACTTTATTTGCCCTTAACCAATGGGGTCATAGAAATGTAGAGCTGCAGTACATTATTTTATTCCACTTACATGTATTTATTTCATACAGTATATATTTACATATATAGACCATAAAGTTTTAGAGATGTATCTGTAGAAATAAATCTGTATTTCCATATAACAAGCACTCGATCCATCTCTTTCCACTAATTTTATTCATTCAGAAAAAGCTACTGTATATTTCGCCCCACACGAGATGCCATCTTCATGTGCCATCTGTTTTTACATAACTTTAAATATTGGCACAAATGCCCCAAAACCAGGCACTTGTCATCAATGACATCTCTGCAATCATCTGTGTTCTTCTATGAACCTTCATGTGTATAATGAAATTATTCATTGAAATGATGCTGTTTTTAGAGTCTTGGTTTTTTTCTTTTACACTTAATAAAGTGTTGATGACTTTTTTGTTTCTTATATTGTGTTATCTAATTCTGTTTTTAATAGTTTGTATCTTTTGTTAATTTGTGTCCAAAACTCTGCACGTGTCTGTTTTACACTTTTATTTACAAAATCCACTTACTTGGCTATATGTAGCATAGAAGGACAACATTTGATGTAGCTTTTACTTTGGCGCATGAAATTGAAAATGTGTTACTAAGGGCTGGATGTAATGACACCCGAGTTCGGCGATTGTACGGGATGCCGGATGAACACGGACATTTTTTTAAAGGGGTAATCACTTACAAGGCAAAACCATGCCTTGTAAATGATTGCCCCTTTTAAAAAACGTGCGTGTTTGGCCGGCATCCCGTACGGTTGGGCATCATTACATCCGGCTCTAAATCTTATTTGATGACTAATCCAACTTTAAGAAATTATAAAAATCATGGAAGACAAACCGTGTCTTAAACTTGCTTTCAAAAAGAATGTAAGTTACAGCATTTCCAACTAAGGGGGGTAATCAATTAGTGCCGGACCAGTCGAAGAAACTGCAGTTTTCGCCAGTTTTTATGGCGAATTTACATTCAACCTATTCAATGCTGGTGCCGTTTTTTTCAGCTGGCCGAAAAAGCCGGCACTGTCGAAATCCACTTGTATTGGCAAATTTGCTGCCAATACACGTGTTTTGGCGAATTTACAGGTTTTTGCCCATTTTTGGCGCAATTTTCACCCATGCCATAAGTTTAAGTAAAGATTTCTGACATATTTCATTAAACATTTACAAAAATTCTGGTTAAAATGGTTGAAATGTAATTACATTGGAGGTACTTGGTAAATATGTTATATACATAATGGGACTGCTGATATTAAAATAAAAAACCTTCATATATATTAGTTCATATAGAGTTAAATGGCATGATGATATAACAGACATTTAAAATCCATATGTGTGCTTAGATCCAGTTACTGATGCATTTGTTTGTATGACAGATAGGTCAATGATTCTGACAATCACCAGATGGTCATTGTACACAGCTAATCCTGGTGATGTCCGAAGGCCTATATCTTTGATGGGATGCCAGGAGATATTTGGATTCTATGGTAGTGGTGTAGTCCTAGTGGGAATTATGCCCTTGGATCACTAGATCCTGATAGGAGCTATTAAATGTAAGATGCCTCAAGCCTAACAAGTAATATACGGATTCAGGCTGGTCTTCAGTATGCCAACTGTCGGGATCCCGGCGCACAGTATACCGGCGCCAGAATTCCGACAGCCGACATACCAACACTTTTTGTCCCTCGTGGGGGTCCATGACCCCCCTGGAGGGAGAACGCGCGCCACCGTGCCCGCAGCGTGGCGAGCGCAACGAGCCCGCAAGGGGCTCAATTGCACCCGCCACGCTGTCGGTATGCCGGCGGTTGGGCTCCCAGCGCCGGTATGCTGGTCACCGGGAGCCCGGCCGCCGGCATACCATACTACACCCACGGATTCAGTATGATATGCCATCTGACGGGATGCCGGTTGTCAGGATCCCAACAGCGACATCCCGACAGCCGCAATACCGGCAGTGAGCGCAGCGAGTCCCCTAGCTTCGGGCCCGGTGACGCGCTTTGCTCACCGCAGGTTCTATTCTCCCTTGGGTGGTGGCGTGGACCCACCACCTGAGTGAGAATAGCATGGAGCAGTCGGTATTCCAACCGCTGGCATTTTAATGGCTGTTGAGATTCCAGCGTGGGGATCCTGAACGCTGAGATCCCAACAGCCGGTATATTAACAACAACCCGTAATATACATGTGAAGATGTTAATAGGGAAGTTAGGAACCCAAATAGTGATCTGCCGAGTATAAGGCATCTCTGAATACATAAGATAGTTATTACTTAACTAGCCTCATTCCTTTGAGGTAGTCAGGTTTGTGGTCAAGGGCGTAGCTACCATTGGTGTAGGGGAGTGCAGCTGCTGTGGGGCCAAGAGCTGAGAGGGACCCACCTATATACCATTGGGTGGTATATAGGGCCACTTTCAAACTTTTGTCTTGGGGTCTACAATATATCTACTTATGTCCATTGTAATGTGGTATAAAAGTAACTGGAGGGCATTATAATGTTACATAATAAGAATTGAGTCACTGTAATGTGGCACAATATAAAGTGGAAGCAAAGTGTGGCATAATATGTACTGGGGGCACTCAGTGTCAGGTTAAGGTCCACATGGGCCTGGAGCTGATATTTAGGAAGGGCCTATTATGTGCAGTTGCAGGTAGTGTAATCAGCACTATAGAGACGTTCTCCAGGGTGTGAAGATGGGGTGTGGTGACATACTATATCACTGCACTCCCCAAACTACATCACTAAGCTACCTTCCTGCACTACATCACTATGCTACCTCTCCACATTACAAAACTGTGCTACTTCCCCACACTACATCCCCACACTATAGCACTATGATACTTATTCACACTACATTGCTGCACTACATCCCTGCAGTACTGTGTATCACTACACTACCTCCCCATACTACACATCCACACTATTTCACAGCACTACCTCTCCAGACTACATTCCCACAAAACATCTACCTACCCACACCACATTACTGCGCAACTTTCCCACACCACATTACTGCGCTACTTTCCCACACAACTATACTGCATTACCTTCCCATGCCACATTACTGCTTTATTTTCCCACACCACTGTACTGCCCAACCTTCCCACAACACATTACTGCATTACCTTTCCACACTACATTACTGTGCTACTTTCGCACACCACATTACTGCGCTACCTTCCCACACCACCGTACTGCGCTACCTTCCCACACCACATTACTGCTTTACCTTCCAAAACCAGATTACTGCGCTACCTTTCCACACCACATTACTGCGCTACATTTCCCCACCATCAACCATCATACTGCCCTACCTTCCCACACCACATTACTGTGTTACCTTCCTGCACCACAGTACTGCGCTACCTTCCCACACCACATTACTGCTTTACCTTCCAAAACCAGATTACTGCGCTACCTTTCCACACCACATTACTGCGCTACCTTTCCCCACCATCAACCATCGTACTGCCCTACCTTCCCACACCACAGTACTGCGCTACCTTCCCACACCCCATTACTACGTTACCTCCCTGCACCACCATACTGCGCTACCTTCCCGCACCACATTACTGAGCTACCTTCCCATTCCACATTACTGCGCTACCTTCCCACACCACATTTCTGCATTACCTTCCCGCACCACATTACTGCGCTACAGTCCCGCACCACCGTACTGCGCTACCTTCTCGCACCACCGTACCGCGCTACCTTCCCGGACCACATTACTGCGTCACCTTCCCGCATCACCGTACTGCGCACCCTTTCCACAGTACATTACTGCGTTACCTTTCCGCAGCACAGTACTGCGCTACCTCCCCGCATCACCGTATTGCACTACCTTCCAGCACCACATTACTGCATTACCTTCCTGCACTACAGTACTGCACTACCTTCCCACACCACCGTACTGCTCTACCTTACCGTGCCACATTACTGCGTTACCTTTCCACACCACATTACTGCGTTAACTTCCTGCACCACATTACTTTGTTACCATCCCGCACCACCGTACTGCACTACCTTCCCGCACCACAATACTGCGCTACCTTTCTGCACCACATTACTGCTCTACCTTTCTGCACCACATTACTGCATTGCCTTTGCGCACCACATTACTGCGCTACCATCCCGCACCACCATACTGCGCTACCATCCCGCACCACCGTACTGCCCTACCATCTCGCACCACCGTACTGCGCTACCTTCCCGCACCATCGTATTGCACTACCTTCCCGCACCACATTACTGCGTTACCTTTCTGCACCACATTACTGCTCTACCTTTCTGCACCACGTTACTGCGTTACCTTTCCGCCCCACATTACAGCGCTACCATCCCGCACCACCGTACTGCGCTACCATCTCGCACCACATTACTGCACTTTCTTCCCACATATTACTGCACTACCTGCCAACACATTACTGCGCTACCTCCCAACACATTTCTGCACTATCTGTTCACACACTATCACACTACACTACCTCTCCATACTACTTTACTGCACTGCCTCACCACGATACATAACAGCACTATACTACCACCCCACTCTGCCCACTACACTACCTACCCATATTACATCATTACTCTGTCCCCACACTACATCACTACATGCCTACCATACTACATCACTACACTGCCCTCCCTCACTACCTACCCATACTGCCACTTCACACACATTACATAACAGCACTAACTTCCCACACTATATCACTGCACTACACTTCACTAACCCTCCCTCCCATTACATGAGATCATACCCTACACAGGAACTTACCTGTAAGGAGGATTTCTCTGTCCCTTTCCTCGGGTTCTTGGCTGCAGGCACAGAAGCCCCACCTCCGGAGAATCAGAACAGAGAGGGCAGACTCAGATAAGACAGGGAGTAAGGAGGGGCGAGCCTGAGGATGGGGGGTGGGAGAGAGGTGTCTCTCTAGAACCATTGAGACAGGGGCCCCTTCAAAACAATACTAAGGGGCCCACAATGTTCTGGTCACGCCCCTGTTTGTGGTTATTAGTTAGAATACAGCCAGTGGTATTTAGTAAATTTATATGAGTCTCTTTAACTTGGCTATGGCCCTCATTCCGAGTTGATCGGTCGCAAGGCGATTATAGCAGAGTTACACACGCTAAGCCTACGCCTACTGGGAGTGAATCTTAGCTTCTTAAAATTGCGACCGATGTAATCGCAATATTGCGATTACAAACTACTTAGCAGTTTCTGAGTAGCTTGAAACTTACTCGGCATCTGCGATCAGTTCAGTGCTTGTCGTTCCTGGTTTGACGTCATAAACACACCCAGCGTTCGCCCAGACACTCCCCCGTTTCTCCAGCCACTCCTGCGTTTTTTCCGGAAACGGTAGCGTTTTTATCCACACGCCCCAGAAACGCCGTGTTTCCGCCCAGTAACACCCATTTCCTGTCAATCACACTACGATCGCCGGAGCGATGAAAAAGCCGTGAGTAAAAATACTATCTTCATTGTAAATTTACTTGGCGCAGTCGCAGTGCGAACATTGCGCATGCGTACTAAGCGGATTTTCACTGCGATGCGATGAAAAAGAACGAGCGAACGACTCGGAATGAGGGCCTATGTGCGTAGGGTTACCACCTTCTGATTTTCAGATTCTTGGACAGGGGGCAAAGACGAAATCGCAATAGGATTACAACAATTTATATACCATCAAACTGCTCCACGTGCACTTTTTATGTCATATGCTCCTTATACCTATTTATAGCCCATCAGATTTCTTCACATACCGCATTATATACCATCAGAGTCTTCACATGAACCTTATTTGCCATCAGAGCCCCCATGTGCACCTTCTGTGCAACCAGAGCCCCCAAGAACCCTTGCATATGCTGTTTGTTCCACATAACCTTTTTCTTAAGCTATCAGATGTCTCCTCCACAGGCATGAGTACATGCTATAAGAGAGCTTCTACATGTCCCATTTTACACTATGAGTCCCCTTCATATGCCAGAGAGAGATCCTTTACACACCAGAGAGAGCCCCCTACATGTACCACAGAGAGGCTACTTCTTGGCATTTTATATTCCAGAGAGAGACTCTTTAATACCTCTTTATGCCGTTAGAGCAGTGGCCCACTCAGATTCTTATATAACCTTGTACAAGAAGATTTCATGTCACCTAGTCTCGTACTTCTGCAGAGACACACAGCAGCACTGAGCATCCAAGGGCATGAGAGGACCTCGCTCACAAGGTAGAGATGAGCGCCTGAAATTTTTCGGGTTTTGTGTTTTGGTTTTGGGTTCGGTTCCGCGGCCATGTTTTGGGTTCGAACGCGTTTTGGCAAAACCTCACCGAATTTTTTTTGTCGGATTCGGGTGTGTTTTGGATTCGGGTGTTTTTTTCAAAAAACACTAAAAAACAGCTTAAATCATAGAATTTGGGGGTCATTTTGATCCCAAAGTATTATTAACCTCAAAAACCATAATTTACACTCATTTTCAGTCTATTCTGAATACCTCACACCTCACAATATTATTTTTAGTCCTAAAATTTGCACCGAGGTCGCTGTGTGAGTAAGATAAGCGACCCTAGTGGCCGACACAAACACCGGGCCCATCTAGGAGTGGCACTGCAGTGTCACGCAGGATGTCCCTTCCAAAAAACCCTCCCCAAACAGCACATGATGCAAAGAAAAAAAGAGGCGCAATGAGGTAGCTGTGTGAGTAAGATTAGCGACCCTAGTGGCCGACACAAACACCGGGCCCATCTAGGAGTGGCACTGCAGTGTCACGCAGGATGGCCCTTCCAAAAAACCCTCCCCAAACAGCACATGACGCAAAGAAAAAAAGAGGCGCAATGAGGTAGCTGTGTGAGTAAGATTAGCGACCCTAGAGGCCGACACAAACACCGGGCCCATCTAGGAGTGGCACTGCAGTGTCACGCAGGATGTCCCTTCCAAAAAACCCTCCCCAAACAGCACATGACGCAAAGAAAAAAAGAGGCGCAATGAGGTAGCTGTGTGAGTAAGATTAGCGACCCTAGTGGCCGACACAAACACCGGGCCCATCTAGGAGTGTCACTGCAGTGTCACGCAGGATGTCCCTTCCAAAAAACCATCCCCAAACAGCACATGACGCAAAGAAAAAAAGAGGCGCAATGAGGTAGCTGACTGTGTGAGTAAGATTAGCGACCCTAGTGGCCGACACAAACACCGGGCCCATTTAGGAGTGGCACTGCAGTGTCACGCAGGATGTCCCTTCCAAAAAACCCTCCCCAATCAGCACATGATGCAAAGAAATAGAAAAGAAAAAAGAGGTGCAAGATGGAATTGTCCTTGGGCCCTCCCACCCACCCTTATGTTGTATAAACAAAACAGGACATGCACACTTTAACCAACCCATCATTTCAGTGACAGGGTCTGCCACACGACTGTGACTGATATGACGGGTTGGTTTGGACCCCCCCCAAAAAAGAAGCAATTAATCTCTCCTTGCACAAACTGGCTCTACAGAGGCAAGATGTCCACCTCATCATCACCCTCCGATATATCACCGTGTACATCCCCCTCCTCACAGATTATCAATTCGTCCCCACTGGAATCCACCATCTCAGCTCCCTGTGTACTTTGTGGAGGCAATTGCTGCTGGTCAATGTCTCCGCGGAGGAATTGATTATAATTCATTTTAATGAACATCATCTTCTCCACATTTTCTGGATGTAACCTCGTACGCCGATTGCTGACAAGGTGAGCGGCGGCACTAAACACTCTTTCGGAGTACACACTTGTGGGAGGGCAACTTAGGTAGAATAAAGCCAGTTTGTGCAAGGGCCTCCAAATTGCCTCTTTTTCCTGCCAGTATAAGTACGGACTGTGTGACGTGCCTACTTGGATGCGGTCACTCATATAATCCTCCACCATTCTATCAATGTTGAGAGAATCATATGCAGTGACAGTAGACGACATGTCCGTAATCGTTGTCAGGTCCTTCAGTCCGGACCAGATGTCAGCATCAGCAGTCGCTCCAGACTGCCCTGCATCACCGCCAGCGGGTGGGCTCGGAATTCTGAGCCTTTTCCTCGCACCCCCAGTTGCGGGAGAATGTGAAGGAGGAGATGTTGACAGGTCGCGTTCCGCTTGACTTGACAATTTTGTCACCAGCAGGTCTTTCAACCCCAGCAGACTTGTGTCTGCCGGAAAGAGAGATCCAAGGTAGGCTTTAAATCTAGGATCGAGCACGGTGGCCAAAATGTAGTGCTCTGATTTCAACAGATTGACCACCCGTGAATCCTTGTTAAGCGAATTAAGGGCTCCATCCACAAGTCCCACATGCCTAGCGGAATCGCTCCGTGTTAGCTCCTCCTTCAATGTCTCCAGCTTCTTCTGCAAAAGCCTGATGAGGGGAATGACCTGACTCAGGCTGGCAGTGTCTGAACTGACTTCACGTGTGGCAAGTTCAAAGGGCATCAGAACCTTGCACAACGTTGAAATCATTCTCCACTGCGCTTGAGACAGGTGCATTCCACCTACTATATCGTGCTCAATTGTATAGGCTTGAATGGCCTTTTGCTGCTCCTCCAACCTCTGAAGCATATAGAGGGTTGAATTCCACCTCGTTACCACTTCTTGCTTCAGATGATGGCAGGGCAGGTTCAGTAGTTTTCGGTGGTGCTCCAGTCTTCTGTATGTGGTGCCTGTACACCGAAAGTGTCCCGCAATTCTTCTGGCCACCGACAGCATCTCTTGCACGCCCCTGTCGTTTTTTAAAAAATTCTGCACCACCAAATTCAAGGTATGTGCAAAACATGGGACGTGTTGGAATTTGCCCATATTTAATGCACACACAATATTGCTGGCGTTGTCCGATGCCACAAATCCACAGGAGAGTCCAATTGGGGTAAGCCATTCCGCGATGATCTTCCTCAGTTGCCGTAAGAGGTTTTCAGCTGTGTGCGTATTCTGGAAAGCGGTGATACAAAGCGTAGCCTGCCTAGGAAAGAGTTGGCGTTTGCGAGATGCTGCTACTGGTGCCGCCGCTGCTGTTCTTGCGGCGGGAGTCCATACATCTACCCAGTGGGCTGTCACAGTCATATAGTCCTGACCCTGCCCTGCTCCACTTGTCCACATGTCCGTGGTTAAGTGGACATTGGGTACAACTGCATTTTTTAGGACACTGGTGAGTCTTTTTCTGACGTCCGTGTACATTCTCGGTATCGCCTGCCTAGAGAAGTGGAACCTAGATGGTATTTGGTAACGGGGGCACACTGCCTCAATAAATTGTCTAGTTCCCTGTGAACTAACGGCGGATACCGGACGCACGTCTAACACCAACATAGTTGTCAAGGCCTCAGTTATCCGCTTTGCAGCAGGATGACTGCTGTGATATTTCATCTTCCTCGCAAAGGACTGTTGAACAGTCAATTGCTTACTGGAAGTAGTACAAGTGGGCTTACGACTTCCCCTCTGGGATGACCATCGACTCCCAGCAGCAACAACAGCAGCGCCAGCAGCAGTAGGCGTTACACGCAAGGATGCATCGGAGGAATCCCAGGCAGGAGAGGAATCGTCAGAATTGCCAGTGACATGGCCTGCAGGACTATTGGCATTCCTGGGGAAGGAGGAAATTGACACTGAGGGAGTTGGTGGGGTGGTTTGCGTGAGCTTGGTTACAAGAGGAAGGGATTTACTGGTCAGTGGACTGCTTCCGCTGTCACCCAAAGTTTTTGAACTTGTCACTGACTTATTATGAATGCGCTGCAGGTGACGTATAAGGGAGGATGTTCCGAGGTGGTTAACGTCCTTACCCCTACTTATTACAGCTTGACAAAGGGAACACACGGCTTGACACCTGTTGTCCGCATTTCTGGTGAAATACCTCCACACCGAAGAGCTGATTTTTTTGGTATTTTCACCTGGCATGTCAACGGCCATATTCCTCCCACGGACAACAGGTGTCTCCCCGGGTGCCTGACTTAAACAAACCACCTCACCATCAGAATCCTCCTGGTCAATTTCCTCCCCAGCGCCAGCAACACCCATATCCTCCTCATCCTGGTGTACTTCAACACTGACATCTTCAATCTGACTATCAGGAACTGGACTGCGGGTGCTCCTTCCAGCACTTGCAGGGGGCGTGCAAATGGTGGAAGGCGCATGCTCTTCACGTCCAGTGTTGGGAAGGTCAGGCATCGCAACCGACACAATTGGACTCTCCTTGTGGATTTGGGATTTCGAAGAATGCACAGTTCTTTGCTGTGCTGCTTTTGCCAGCTTGAGTCTTTTCATTTTTCTAGCGAGAGGCTGAGTGCTTCCATCCTCATGTGAAGCTGAACCACTAGCCATGAACATAGGCCAGGGCCTCAGCCGTTCCTTGCCACTCCGTGTCGTAAATGGCATATTGGCAAGTTTACGCTTCTCCTCCGACAATTTTATTTTAGGTTTTGGAGTCCTTTTTTTTCTGATATTTGGTGTTTTGGATTTGACATGCTCTGTACTATGACATTGGGCATCGGCCTTGGCAGACGACGTTGCTGGCATTTCATCGTCTCGGCCATGACTAGTGGCAGCAGCTTCAGCACGAGGTGGAAGTGGATCTTGATCTTTCCCTAATTTTGGAACCTCAACATTTTTGTTCTCCATATTTTAATAGGCACAACTAAAAGGCACCTCAGGTAAACAATGGAGATGGATACTAGTATACAATTATGGACTGCCTGCCGAGTGCAGACACAGAGGTAGCCACAGCCGTGAACTACCGTACTGTACTGTGTCTGCTGCTAATATAGACTGGTTGATAAAGAGATGTCTATGTAACTATGTATGTATAAAGAAGAAAGAAAAAAAAAACACGGTTAGGTGGTATACAATTATGGACGGACTGCCTGCCGAGTGCAGACACAGAGGTAGCCACAGCCGTGAACTACCGTACTGTACTGTGTCTGCTGCTAATAATATAGACTGGTTGATAAAGAGATGTCGTAGTAGTATGTATGTATAAAGAAGAAAGAAAAAAAAACCACGGTTAGGTGGTATACAATTATGGACGGACTGCCTGCCGAGTGCAGACACAGAGGTAGCCACAGCCGTGAACTACCGTACTGTACTGTGTCTGCTGCTAATATAGACTGGTTGATAAAGAGATGTCTATGTAACTATGTATGTATAAAGAAGAAAGAAAAAAAAACCACGGTTAGGTGGTATACAATTATGGACGGACGGACTGCCGAGTGCAGACACAGAGGTAGCCACAGCCGTGAACTACCGTACTGTACTGTGTCTGCTGCTAATATAGACTGGTTGATAAAGAGATGTCTATGTAACTATGTATGTATAAAGAAGAAAGAAAAAAAAACCACGGTTAGGTGGTATACAATTATGGACGGACTGCCTGCCGAGTGCAGACACAGAGGTAGCCACAGCCGTGAACTACCGTACTGTACTGTGTCTGCTGCTAATATAGACTGGTTGATAAAGAGATGTCTATGTAACTATGTATGTATAAAGAAGAAAGAAAAAAAAACCACGGTTAGGTGGTATACAATTATGGACGGACTGCCTGCCGAGTGCAGACACAGAGGTAGCCACAGCCGTGAACTACCGTACTGTACTGTGTCTGCTGCTAATATAGACTGGTTGATAAAGAGATGTCTATGTAACTATGTATGTATAAAGAAGAAAGAAAAAAAAACCACGGTTAGGTGGTATACAATTATGGACGGACTGCCTGCCGAGTGCAGACACAGAGGTAGCCACAGCCGTGAACTACCGTACTGTACTGTGTCTGCTGCTAATATAGACTGGTTGATAAAGAGATGTCTATGTAACTATGTATGTATAAAGAAGAAAGAAAAAAAAACCACGGTTAGGTGGTATACAATTATGGACGGACTGCCTGCCGAGTGCAGACACAGAGGTAGCCACAGCCGTGAACTACCGTACTGTACTGTGTCTGCTGCTAATATAGACTGGTTGATAAAGAGATGTCGTAGTAGTATGTATGTATAAAGAAGAAAAAAAAACCACGGTTAGGTGGTATACAATTATGGACGGACTGCCTGCCGAGTGCAGACACAGAGGTAGCCACAGCCGTGAACTACCGTACTGTGTCTGCTGCGACTGGATGATAAATGATATAAAAAATATATATATATCACTACTGCAGCCGGACAGGTATATATTATATATTATATAATGACGGACCTGCTGGACACTGTCTGTCAGCAGAATGAGTTTTATTTTTATAGAATAAAAAAAACAACAACACACAAGTGAAGTCACACGACGAGTGTTTAACTTTTTCAGGCAATCACAATATAAGTATACTACTAACTATACTGGTGGTCAGTGTGGTCAGGTCACTGGTCAGTCACACTGGCAGTGGCACTCCTGCAGCAAAAGTGTGCACTGTTTAATTTTAATATAATATTATGTACTCCTGGCTCCTGCTATAACCTATAACTGGCACTGCAGTGCTCCCCAGTCTCCCCCACAATTATAAGCTGTGTGAGCTGAGCAGTCAGACAGATATATAATATATATAGATGATGCAGCACACTGGGCTGAGCCTGAGCAGTGCACACAGATATGGTATGTGACTGAGTCACTGTGTGTATCGCTTTTTTCAGGCAGAGAACGGATATATTAAATAAACTGCACTGTCTGGTGGTCACTCACTAGTAAACTCTCTGCACTCTCTACACTTCTACAGTACTCCTCCTAGTCCTAAGCTCCAGTAAATCTCTCTCTCTTATAATCTAAATGGAGAGGACGCCAGCCACATCCTCTCACTATCAATCTCAATGCACGTGTGAAAATGGCGGCGACGCGCGGCTCCTTATATAGAATCCGAGTCTCGCGAGAATCCGACAGCGTCATGATGACGTTCGGGCGCGCTCGGGTTAACCGAGCAAGGCGGGAGGATCCGAGTCTGCTCGGACCCGTGAAAAAAACCATGAAGTTCGGGCGGGTTCGGATTCAGAGAAACCGAACCCGCTCATCTCTATCACAAGGTTGTGATGCAGAGTGATGGCAGTATAAAAACAAATGCTACCCATCTGGGATTGCTGATAGTATAACCTCCAGACAGATGCCATGATTTTTGGACTGTCCAGAGTAATCCTGGAGTGGATTACCCAGAAACCTCTATTCATATGAAGGTGAAGTGGTACCTAAGAGGAAATACGAGCCGAGTCTCAGAAGAGATAATAATTCACAATGAAAATAGTGAAGGATACTTTTTAATAGTACTTAGAAGAGATGTGATACAGATGGGTCCATGTTTATCTTGACCTTTAATACTGAGACTAGGCAGTCGGACTTAATCCCCTGCTGTAATGACTTGGGTGGTCATTCCGAGTTGATCGCAGCCAGAAACTTTTTGCTGCTGCTGCGATCAACTAGTCCACGCCTATGGGGGAGTGTATTTTAGCTTAGCAGGGCTGCGATCACTTGTGCAGCTCTGCTAAACTAAAAAAATTTCAAGTAAAAGAAGACTAGGCCTGGACATACTTACCGTGTGCGACGATCTCTGCGATGCTGGGGCCAGCTTTTACGTCAGACATCCGCCCTCCGTTCTGCTGGACACGCATGCGTTTTCTTCTCCACTCCCCGAAAACAATCTCCAACGGTCCGGATCCACCCAGTTACGCTTTCTTTCTGTCAATCTTCTTGCGGTCGGCTCTGCGACTGCTTTCTTCGTAGGACGCGACGTAACCCGTCGACCCCTGTCGCCGGGCAACGTTGCGCACACGCCGTGGATGCGCATTCCGGACCCGTTCACACCGCATCGACAAACCACGAGTCGGAATGACCCCCTTAATCCCCTGCTGTATTGTTCTCTGTATTGTATTGCAGCTGAGAACAATAGATGAAGGGTTTATGTTAATATGAGAATAGTATACTAGTAAGAGTAACTCAATCTAACATCAGGAATAACACATGAAATAATCAAGTAGATTTACCATAAATTGCCACTGCTGTTGGGTATATCTTAAAGAAGACCTACCCAAGATTGTGAACTTTAATTCCTTGACGACTCTCCTTTTAATGAATAATCCTTCCACTCAAATATGGGGAATATGGGTACCTGACATGTTAGCATTACATAAGGAAGGAGATAAAATAGAATGTGGTTGGGCCAAATCAATAAAAAGTAAGTAAAGTACGTTTTGCAAATAAAATAAAGCATGATGTTCAATTTTAGATTTTTGCACATATAAATAAAAATACAAAGTTATTTGTTATGTATATTTAAGCCAAATTAGACCAAAGTCTTGTTGTGCCGACATTTTACTACAGTATATTGATAGTTTAATTCTCCAAAAAATGGTGATGGATAAAATGAGACTTAAGAACAAATATAACAGGACCAAGCAACTGCAAACTTTTGAAAAAAATCTAAACATGAAAAGTTATTTAAGGGTCAAATTTAAACATCTGGACAAAACCATGATCTGACTTAATTTTATATTACAGTGTTAAAATAACTATACATGTCTATATTCTACCTCTGGACAACATGACCTCATGTAAAAACATTGCTCACAAAATCATTTGTCCACTTAGGACGGAGAGAATAAAATGTGAATAGTGTTTATTTACATGGGGTAACTACTGTTGCAGCCATGTTTGTGATCCCATATGTACTGACATTATAGAAATAATCCATGCTGGTCATTATCATGGAGACATCGGGATCTTTATAGTCAGGAGAAAGGAGATATTTGGGAAGAGACTCCATAACAGATCTTGCAAGTGTAGGATTCCTTTGGCCTAGTGCTATCTGCTTCATACTGGGCAACCGCTGCTGCTGCATTTGTCCCATGGTGATCTGACTCCAGCAAGTCCAGGGTATTGAGCATGTCCAGTTACTTCTACTACTTGGGTGCTGTATGGTACTTGGAACAATGGGGATGGTTAGCATGCCGGGGGTCATGTGACCGACACCACTCGGAATTCCGGCACCGGAACACCGACAACTAGCATCCTGAAGGGGTTAACCCTCCATGCCCGGTGCCAATTTTAGCAGACAATGGGCACTTGGCATCACTCTTATATGGACTCTGGCGCTAGGAGTCATATTTCAAATGTTATAGGCGCTAGGTGCCCTGTGTTTACTGTATTGTCAGTGCTAGCCGGAGTGATTTAAAATGTGTTTTTTAATGGCATTGCTGTGCCGCAGCCCGGACCCTCTCCGGTGGCCGCAGCAGTACTGAGTGTTAACCACTGGTGCGCTGGGGAGTAAGGAGCCACTGCAGCCGGGAGACCCACCCCTGCTGAAGCACTCAGGGCAGGATGTACTAAGCTTAGAAAAGTGATAATTTCACTGTGATAAAGTACCAGCCAATCACCTCCTAAATGTCATTTTTCAAACACAGTCTGTGGCATGGCAGTTAGGAGCTGATTGGCTGGTACTTGATCACAGTAAAATTATCACTTTTCTAAGCTTAGTACATCCCGCCCTCAGTGCCGACTGCTGGGGTCCGGGAGCTCCACTCCCAGCGTCCCAGCAGCACAAGGCGGCAGCAGTACCTGTTAACCCCCAGTGTGTCGGGGGTTGGGGGAGCTGCACGGCGCCGCAGCTGGGAGTCCGGGACCTCTTGCTCCCGATGCGGTGGCGGGGGGGGGGTTCACAGCCAGAGTGTACTGCACACAGGGGAACCGGGCTAGCCAGCTCCCTGTGTGGAGGAGGGGGGGGGGGAGTTATTGTGTGCCGCATGCCGGGGGTCTGGGAGAGCCAGCTCCCTGTACCCCCATGCTGAGACGGCGATGTGTGGGAGAGCCCAGGCCTGTGAGGGAGCCCAGCACTAAGCGCTGAGCACATACAATCCAAAGGTTAAAATATTTCTCTTACGTCCTAGAGGATGCTGGAGACTCCAAAAGGACCATGGGGTATAGACGGGATCCGCAGGAGCTTGGGCACACTAAAAGACTTAAGACTGGGCGTGAACTGGCTCCTCCCTCTATGCCCCTCCTCCAGACCTCAGTTAGACTTTGTGCCCAGAAGTGACTGGATGCACACTAGGGGAGCTCTACAGAGTTTCTCTAGAAAAATACTTTTTGTTAGGTTTTTTATTTTCAGGGAGACCTGCTGGCTACAGGCTCCCTGCAGCGTGGGAGTGAGGGGAGAGAAGCAGGACCTACTTCTGTGAGTTTCAAGGCTCTGCTTCTCGGCTACTGGACATCATTAGCTCCAGAGGGTTCAATCACTTGGTGCGCCTAGCTGCTTGTTCCCGGAGCCACGCCGTCACCCCCTCACAGAAGCCAGAAGTCAGAAGTCGGGTGAGTATGAGAAGATCAGAAGACTTCAGGACGGCAGAAGACTTCAGTGACGGAAGGTACAGCACAGCGGTCACGCTGTGCTCCATGCTCCCACACATATTACCAACGGTATTCACTGGGTGCAGGGCGCTGGGGTGGGGGGCCTGGGCAGCATGCTACTGGAGTTTTCTTAGCGGCGCAAAGATTGTGGGTGCCTCGGCACCGAGTACAGACCCCCGCCGGCATCTTTTACAAATTTGAAACTGGCGGGCCGAAGCGCGCCGGGAAGGGGGCGGAGCTTCGACCCGCAGCTCACCGGCGCCATTTTCCCTGCAACACGCCGCTGCAGGAGAGAGATGCTGCGGGGACCTCCACGCTTCTCCAAGTAACGGGGGGCTTGTTCTGAGGGGGGGCCGCAGTGTTGGTGCTTATTAGTGGTGTAGGCAGCGCTGGGTTCATATATCGTGTTTTGCAATATATGGGCGCTGGGGTGTGAGCTGGCATACTCCCTCTGTGTCCTCTATCTGGGCTTGGTTATTAGACCTGTCACCTAGCAGGGACTTTCTGTGTGTTGTGGTGTGTCGGTACTGTGTGTCGACATGTCTGAGGCGGAAGCTTATTCACTGGAGGAGGTTATTGGGGGAGTGGATGCGGGGCTAGAATTGGGAATGTCGACGCAGCCGACACCGGATTTGTTAGCATTACTCAGTACATTAAACTTGAATGTAACTTCCTTATCAAAGAGGTTAGATAAGTCTGAGGCGCAGACCCAGGTGTGGAAAAAGTCCATGGAAGAGGCTTTGTCTCAGGTGCAAACCCCATCTGGGTCGCAAAAGCGGCCATTTAATCAGGTGGGGGATACTGATACCGACACGGACTCTGATTCCGACGTCGATTTCACTGAGGCAGCGTTACATCCCCGTTTGCTTAAGAGTATTCAGTACATGATTGTGGCTATAAAAGATGTTTTACACATTTCTGATGAACCTGCGGTTCAGGAAACAAGGATTTGCTTATTCAAAGAAAAGAAACCTGAGGTAAAATTTCCCCCATCTCATGAGATGAATACTCTTTGTGAAAAGGCTTGGGAGTCGCCGGATAAGAAATGGCAGATTCCCAAGAGAATTTACATGGCGTATCCTTTTCCCTCTAATGACAGGGAAAAATGGGAGGCATCTCCAACTGTTGATAAAGCTTTATCTCGTTTGTCTAAGAAAGTGGCACTTCCGTCTCCCGACACGACAGCTCTCAAGGATCCGGCGGATCGCAAGCTGGAGACGTCTTTGAAGTCCATTTTCGCTAATTCGGGTGCATTACTCATACCCGCTGTGGCGTCGTTATGGGTGAGTAGTGCTATTGCTAAATGGGCTGAAAATTTAGCTAATGATATGGATACTCTTGATAAAGATAATGTCCTTCTAACTCTCGGTTATATTAAGGACGCTGCAGATTACATAAAAGATGCGGCGAGGGACGTCTGTCTCTTGGGTTCAAGAACCAGTGCCATGTCGATATCCACCAGAAGGGCCCTGTGGATCCATCAATGGAACGCTGATGCCGACTCCAAGAGTGCTATGGAAGCGCTACCCTTCAAAGGTAATGTCTTGTTTGGGGACGGCCTGGCTGACCTGGTCTCGACCGCGACTGCGGGTAAGTCCTCTTTTCTTCCTTATGTTCCCACACAACAGAAAAAGGCACCACATCAACAGATGCAGTCCTTTCGTCACAATAAATACAGGCGTGGAAAAGGTTCGTCTTTCCTCACCTCAAAGGGTAGAGGACGGGGAAGAAAACTTTCCTGCAGCCTCAGGGACACAGGACCAGAAGTCCTCCCCGGCTGCTACCAAGTCCACCGCATGACGCTGGGGCTTCCCTGGGGGAGTCCGAACCGGTGGGGGTCCGTCTACAAAATTTCAGTCAGGTCTGGATTCAATCAGGCCTGAATCCTTGGGCACTAGAGATCGTGTCTCAGGGATACAAGCTGGAGTTTCAGGAGTTGCCCCCTCACCGGTTCTTCATTTCGGCGTTACCAGTAGTTCTACCGGACAGGAACGTGGTGTTAGCAGCAATTCAAAAACTGTGTCTACAGAGGGTCATTATTCCCGTTCCCTCGTCGCAACGGGGGGAGGGGTTTTACTCGAGCCTCTTTGTAGTGCCGAAACCGGACGGTTCGGTCAGACCAATTCTAAATCTAAAATCCCTCAATCCATACTTGAAAGTTTTCAAGTTCAAGATGGAATCCCTTCGAGCTGTGATCTCTAGCCTAGAAGGGGGGGATTTTATGGCGTCAGTCGACATAAAGGATGCCTACTTGCATGTCCCGATATATCCTCCGCATCAGGCTTTCCTCAGGTTTGCGATACAGGATGCTCATTACCAATTTCAGACGTTGCCGTTTGGGCTTTCCACGGCTCCAAGGATTTTCACCAAGGTCATGGCGGAAATGATGGTTCTTCTTCGCAAACAGGGGGTTTCAATTATCCCGTACTTGGACGATCTCCTGATAAAGGCGAGGTCCAAGGAACGATTGCTGAGAAGTGTGGAGGTGTCTCTATCGGTTCTGCGACAACACGGATGGTGTTATGAACCACAGGTAGTGGTTCATTCCTATTTTATGTTTATAGTTCTCTTGCAGGCCAGGATTTCCCTTTGCTCTGGTTTAGAGGATTATTGTTTGCTGTCAGTGGTCAGTCTGTGTAATTGCAGTCTGTTCCCATGTGTTCAGCCTCACCTGGCTGCTAATTGCATCTTGTCAGTTTGGAGTCATGCAACAGGGCAGCTGCATGACATAATTAATTAGGCCTCTCTGTTATATGCTGGCTGAGTGCAATTCACAGACGCTGGTGATATTTCTAGGTTTCCAGTCTGCTTGAGTTCTGAGCTTGTTCCTGCCAGTTCCTGAGCTTCTGTGTAGCAGTGTCTGTCGAGCTGCTTCCTGTGTCGATTCCTGTGTCAGTCCCTGTGTCGATTCCTGTGTCTGATCCCGTGTCCTGCCGTGAAGCGTTCCTGTCCAGAAGTCCTGTGGCTTTGCCTATGCCTGGTCGAGTTTCTGGCTTCTTGGTGTCCACCGGTCTGTCGTTTGGGATTCTGCCTGTCCTCCAGTTCTGAGAGTCTGTGTCGGCAGCATTGGGGGTTCCTGTCCATTTGCCAGTATTCGTACCGGTTCCGTGAGTAGCGGCTCTGCCGCGTCCGTCGGCCTAGGCCGCTGTATTCCGTTATTATTTCTGTCACTGGTGTTTTGCAGAGGGTTCTGCTTATGCTGTCACCGCCGGTACACAAAAGTATTGTGTCGGCGTGTGGTCAGCATTTCCTTTGTTGTTCTTTTCCTTTGGCGGCAAGCCGCACATACTTTGGTTTTAGGTTTGTTAGTAGCCCCTGGCCTTGTTGTTTAGTTAGAGGGCCCCTTGTTATTACCCTGTCTCGGTTCACTCTTTGTCTCTCATTAAGACCTGAGGGGGCATCGAAGTTGGGCAGACGTAATCCGCCCTTCAAATGCGGCTGCCATGGGCTCAAGCAACCATAGTCTTGCAAGAAAGTACTGACAGCACGGGCGAGACAACGGAGATAGGGTGCCAGGGGCTATTCCCTTTCCATTCCCCTTTCCCAGCATTACGTCCTGGTGCTCTGTACTCACTTCATAACATCTCCCTTGTTCTGAGCACCAGGAACCAAACATTATCACCAGCCATACCACAAAAAAGAAATAAAACTATTTTCTTTTTTGGCCCAGTCCAGTGTCTAGTCTAGAATCCAGTCCTGTCTAGAATTCAGTGTGCAGAATCCAGTCCGGTGTTTAGAATCCAGTCCGGTGTTTAGAATCCAGTCCGGTGTTTAAAAAAAAAAAAAAAAAAACAGTCTTGTTTTGTCTAGTTTAAAAATTCAGTCTTGCCTTGTCTAGTCTTGCCTTGTCTAGTCTTGCCTTGTCTTGTCTAGTTTTAAATCCTCCTATATCTACTATGCAAGCCCTGCAGGCATCTCTCTCAGCCCTGAACTCTGCTTTCAGTGCTTTGAGACCAGAGCGACTAGAAGTTTTGCAGCAATCCTTAAAGCAACTGCAAAACCTTCTGACTAAAATCTTGCTCATCTTGCCAGAAGTCGTTGAGAGTACATCTATCTCTAAAGAGACTCTTGTTCACAGTATGGTGACAAGAGAATCCTCTGGTTTAATTGAAGAGAAAAGGTTTAAAAGTTTTCTGCGGCCCAGGCTCTCTGAAGAGGAGCGTCTGCGTCGCAGAAACTTAAACTTATGCCTATATTGTGGGGGTTTAGGCCACTATCTGCAGACCTGTGAGTTGCGCAAGCCAAAGTGTGGTGACGAGTCTTGCCCTCTGGCCAAGTTGAGTCAGGATACAAGACCTACTCCTGTCTCTACTGTGGCAGAGGTACTTGTCACACAACCCACACTAAAAAGCTCTCTGTCCTATAATTGGGGTCCTTGGGCAAGGGAGCCCCATTATAGATTCAGGAATCAAAAGAGAATGTTTCTCTCCTCTCTTGAGGTTCCTGTTGAAGCAGAGTTGCAAGTCCCTGGAGTGGTGCCCGATGCCCATGTTCCTGGAGTGGTGCCCGATGCCCAGGTTCCTGGAGTGGTGCCCGTTGCCCAGGGTCCTGGAGTGGTGCCCGTTGCCCAGGGTCCTGGAGTTGTGCCCGTTGCCCAGGGTCCTGGAGTGGTGCCCATTGCCCAGGGTCCTGGAGTGGTGCCCGTTGCCCAGGGTCCTGGAGAGGTGCCCGATGCTCAGGATCTTGGTGCGGTACCCAATGCCCAGAGTGCTGGAGCGGTGCCCGATGCCCAGAGTGCTGGAGCGGTGCCCGATGCCCAGAGTGCTGGAACGGTACCCGATGCCCAGAGCGCTGGAGCGGTACCCGATGCTCTAGCTTATAGAGGGACATCAAATATTATAGCTCAGGTTTCCATACCAGAAGGGGTCTCAGAAGCTGTTACCCCAGGTAGGGACTTGAAGAGCGCAAACCCAGAAAGGGTATCTAAAACCATAGTTCTAGAAGGGAACTCGAGAAGCAAAACCCCAGAAGGGATCTTTGAAGTAATATCCCCAAGTGGGGTCTCGAGAGACGCAGCCTCAAAGAAGGGTCTAGAGGTCGCTTCCCCAGGAAAGAACTTAAGAGGCATAGCATTTGTGGAGGTTCTGAAGGTTATAGCTTCAGCAAAAGTCCCGGAAGTCATAGTCCCGGGAGAAGTTTCGATAATTATCGACTGGGATGGCTCGGTCCCAGTGAGGGAGGCCGATGGCTCGGTCCCAGTGGGGGAGGCCGACGGCTCGGTCCCAGTAAAAGAATCCGAGGTGCTGACCCCAGCGGGGTTCCTGGAGGCCACTGCCCCAGCGGGGTTCCCGAAGGCCACTGCCCCAGCGGGGTTCCCGGAGGCCACTGCCCCAGCGGGGTTCCCGAAGGCCACTGCCCCGGGTGGGGTTCAGAAAGTCACTGCCCCGGGTGCGGTTCAGAAAGTCACTGCCCCGGGTGGGGTTCAGAAAGTCACTGCCCCGTGTGGGGTTCAGAAAGTCACTGCCCCGCGTGCGGTTCAGAGAGTCTCAGCCTCGAGTAAGGTCAATAGTGACCAGGTCCTAGCAAAGCACTCCAGTCAGTCAGATGGGAAGGAAACAGATCCTGACTCTGTTGATATCTCAACATCCATAATCTTTGATGGGGACTTAGCCCAATTTCTGGCGCTTTACAAACACTATTACATTATTATGTTGTCTAGACCATTTCTGGGCATCACTTCAGAGAACCTTGTGCTCTATCTGATTTATTCTTTTAGAGGAGAGCCTTTTGAGTGGGCGACCAGCCTAATGAAAGCTGAAGATCCCATTCTTCAAGATCCCCCAGCATTCAGTGATGCAATTATTAAAAGATATGGTTCCAAAGAAATTGGTTCAGGTTCCTCTAAGTCACCCGTCTTGTCTGCTGAGAGTCCACCAAATACTGTAAACTCGGCACAAGAGTCTCAGCCCGTTGTTTTGACTGCAGGATGTGCTTTTCTGTCTTCTTCTTCTAATAGGAGTACTTTGCCTGAAAGTTCAGCTCCCAAGGGTAAGAAACCTATCTCTGATTTGAACGCAGCCTTGCTGGGTGGTACCATCAGTTCAGACAATATTTGGGGAATTACCTTGGTCAGACCTAAAGAGCTTTGTAAAAAGAAGAAGAAGAAAAATAAATAATTTTTGACTCTTGCCTTGATAAAAAAAAAAGATTTTTTTTCCTTGTCTTGTGTCCAGTGGCCACCGTCAAGGGGAGGGCACTGTTACAAGCTGTTGTTACAGCTTGTTTCTGTTTTCTTGTCTGTTAGACCAGTGTGTCAGGTTTTTTTTTTGTATCCCTTGTTTTGGATAGTCTATATTTTGGGGTCCTTTGACCCCCTCCTCAAGGGGGGGGGGGGGGTACTGTTATGAGCCACGGCTGTGGCTCATTCCTGTTTTGCATGTCGGTTAGGTATTTTATGTTATACTTCTGTTTATGTTCCCCGTGGGTGTCATGGGGTGCTTGGAGCTCTCCCTTAAGGAGAGGATACTGTTATGAACCACAGGTAGTGGTTCATTCCTATTTTATGTTTATAGTTCTCTTGCAGGCCAGGATTTCCCTTTGCTCTGGTTTAGAGGATTATTGTTTGCTGTCAGTGGTCAGTCTGTGTAATTGCAGTCTGTTCCCATGTGTTCAGCCTCACCTGGCTGCTAATTGCATCTTGTCAGTTTGGAGTCATGCAACAGGTCAGCTGCATGACATAATTAATTAGGCCTCTCTGTTATATGCTGGCTGAGTGCAATTCACAGACGCTGGTGATATTTCTAGGTTTCCAGTCTGCTTGAGTTCTGAGCTTGTTCCTGCCAGTTCCTGAGCTCCTGTGTAGCAGTGTCTGTCGAGCTGCTTCCTGTGTCGATTCCTGTGTCAGTCCCTGTGTCGATTCCTGTGTCTGATCCCGTGTCCTGCCGTGAAGCGTTCCTGTCCAGAAGTCCTGTGGCTTTGCCTATGCCTGGTCGAGTTTCTGGCTTCTTGGTGTCCACCGGTCTGTCGTTTGGGATTCTGCCTGTCCTCCAGTTCTGAGAGTCTGTGTCGGCAGCACTGGGGGTTCCTGTCCGTGTGCCAGTATTCATACCGGTTCCGTGAGTAGCGGCTCTGCCGCGTCCGTCGGCTTAGGCCGCTGTATTCCGTCATTATTTCTGTCACTGGTGTTTTGCAGAGGGTTCTGCTTATGCTGTCACCGCCGGTACACAAAAGTATTTGTTGTTCTTTTCCTTTGGCGGCAAGCCGCACATACTTTGGTTTTAGGTTTGTTAGTAGCCCCTGGCCTTGTTGTTTAGTTAGAGGGCCCCTTGTTATCACCCTGTCTCGGTTCACTCTTTGTCTCTCATTAAGACCTGAGGGGGCATCGAAGTTGGGCAGACGTAATCCGCCCTTCAAACACGGCTGCCATGGGTTCAAGCAACCATAGTCTCGCAAGAGTGTACTGACAGCACGGGCGAGACAACGGAGATAGGGCGCCAGGGGCTATTCCCTTTCCATTCCCCTTTCCCAGCATTACGTCCTGGTGCTCTGGACTCACTTCATAACATCTCCCTTGTTCTGAGCACCAGGAACCTAACAGATGGGTTCTCAATTTGCCGAAATCCCAGTTGACTCCGACCACTCGGCTTACGTTTCTGGGCATGGTTCTGGACACGGAGTTACAGAAGGTATTCCTTCCAGAAGAAAAGGCTCTGGAATTGCAGACGATGGTCAGAGAACTTCTGAAGCCGTCGAGTGTGTCGATACATCATTGTACTCGGGTTCTGGGGAAGATGGTTGCGGCGTACGAAGCCATTCCATACGGCAGATTTCATGCCCGCGTGTTTCAGTGGGACTTGCTGAGCAAATGGTCCGGGTCTCATCTACACATTCACCTGAAAATAAGTTTATCTCCCAGAGCCAGAATTTCTCTCCTGTGGTGGCTACAAGCTCATCACCTCCTAGGGGGACGCCGATTCGGTATCCAGGAGTGGGTACTTCTGACAACAGATGCAAGTCTCCGGGGCTGGGGTGCAGTCACCCAAGGAAGAAACTTCCAGGGAAAATGGTCGATCCAGGAAGCTTGTCTCCACATAAATGTTCTAGAGTTAAGAGCCATTTACAACGGCCTGCTCCAAGCAGGAAATCTTCTTCAGGGTCGACCGGTCCTGGTACAGTCAGACAACATCACAGCAGTGGCCCATATAAACCGGCAAGGCGGAACAAGGAGCAGAGCGGCAATGGTGGAAGCCACAAAGATACTTCGCTGGGCGGAACAACACGTCAGCGCACTGTCAGCAGTTTTCCTACCGGGGGTGGACAACTGGGAAGCGGATTTTCTCAGCAGACACGACCTCCATCCGGGAGAGTGGGCTCTGCACCAAGAGGTCTTGCAGAGGTGACAAGACGCTGGGGAATTCCGTTAATAGACATGATGGCGTCTCGGCTCAACAAGAAGCTCCCGAGGTATTGTTCCAGAGCAAGGGACCCACAGGCCACGGCGGTGGATGCCCTGGTGTCTCCGTGGGTTTTCCAGTCGGTGTATGTGTTCCCTCCTCTTCCTCTCATCCCAAAGGTGCTGGGGATCATTCGTCGAACAAAGGTTCAGGCGATTCTCGTCGTTCCAGACTGGCCAAGAAGGGCCTGGTATCCGGATCTTCAGGACTTACTGGTGGAAGATCCTTGGCCGCTTCCTCTAAGGGAGGATCTGTTGTTACAGGGTCCATGCGTGTTTCCGGACTTACCGCGGCTGACTGACGGCATGGAGGTTGAGCGCCAGATCTTAGCTCGTAAGGGTATTCCCAGGGAGGTCATTCCAACTCTTATTAAGGCTAGGAAAGAGGTTACGGCGAAACACTATCACCGTATCTGGAGGAAGTATGTTTCCTGGTGTGAGGTTAAAAAGACTCCTGCGGAAGATTTTCACTTGGGTCGTTTTCTCCACTTTTTACAGGCGGGTGTAGATGCAGGCCTGAAATTGGGTTCCATCAAAGTGCAAATTTCGGCTTTGTCTATTTTCTTTCAAAAAGAGTTAGCTGCTCTCCCAGAGGTTCAGACTTTTGTAAAGGGTGTAATGCATATCAATCCACCGTTTGTACCGCCTGTAGCGCCATGGGACCTTGAGGTAGTCTTGCGGTTCCTCATGTCTTCCTGGTTTGAACCTTGGCGGAAGGTTGAGTTAAAGTTTCTCACTTGGAAGGTGGTTATGCTTTTGGCACTGGCATCTGCCAGGCGAGTATCGGAATTGGCAGCGTTATCTCATAAGAGTCCGTACTTGGTTTTTCATTCGGATAGGACGGAATTGAGGACTCGTCAACAATTTCTGCCAAAGGTGGTTTCGTCAGTTCACATTAACCAACCTATTGTAGTTCCGGTGGCTACGGAAGAGGTCGCGATTCTGAAATCTCTGGACGTTGTAAGAGCGTTAAAAGTTTACGTTTCTAGGACAGCGGTTACTAGGAAAACGGAAGCGTTATTTGTTTTGTATGTGGCCAGCAAGGTTGGTCATCCTGCATCAAAACAGACTATTGCACGCTGGATTTGTAGTACGATCCAGCAAGCTCATTCTTCGGTGGGGTTGCCTCCTCTTGGGCGGCTGCCCGAGGTGTTTCGGCACTACAACTTTGCCGTGCGGCTACTTGGTCAGGTTCGAACACTTTTGCAAAATTCTATAAGTTCGATACCCTGGCCGATGAGGACCTGGCGTTTGCTCAGTCGGTGCTGCAGAGTCGTCCGCACTCTCCCGCCCGTTCTGGAGCTTTGGTATAATCCCCATGGTCCTTTTGGAGTCCCCAGCATCCTCTAGGACGTAAGAGAAAATAGGATTTTGGTACTCACCGTTAAATCCTTTTCTCCTAGTCCGTAGAGCATGCTGGGCGCCCGTCCCAGTGCGGACTGTTTCTTGCATTATATATATATTTTTCTTACTGGTTAAGTTAGTTTTTACACGACTTGTGTATTGGGTTATTGCAGCTGGTTGCTGGAGTTTTATGCATACTGTTATCTGGTTTGGTGTTATTCCGGTTGTACGGTATGTTATGGTGTGGGCTGGTAATTTGGTAGCCCTTAGTTAAGACAAAAATCTTTCCTTGTAATGTCCGTCTCTCCTGGGCACAGTTCCTATAACTGAGGTCTGGAGGAGGGGCATAGAGGGAGGAGCCAGTTCACACCCAGTCTTAAGTCTTTTAGTGTGCCCAAGATCCTGCGGATCCCGTCTATACCCCATGTTCCTTTTGGAGTCCCCATCATCTTCTACGGACTAGGAGAAAAGGATTTAACGGTGAGTACCAAAATCCTTTTTTAACAAACAGACCACTATATATAAATGTACTTGCAAGTGTATTAATATATACTGTATATATTGTGTTCTGAGGCCTGACTGGAGTGCCTGGGTATGTGCAGCCAGGTGCAGGGCACCCAGCATAAAATGTGTATTTTAAATGTATGTGCAGTACTGAGCTGGGACTGCAGGTCCCCAGCTACAGTGCTGTGTGGTGGGATTCCTGCTGCAGGACACAAGCTCATGGTATAAATGTATTTAAAGAGAAATGCACTTACTTGGGCTGCTTGTGTCCCAGGGAGTCCAGGGCTCTGTGTGGGCAGCTGGACTCCCCCAGCTCCCTTCCAGGCAAAATGGAGTGCCTTGTGTTCCAGCCTCCCCCATGAATGAAACATGGGGAGGGAGAGGAACAGCTTGGCTTCCCAACCAGCAACCTGTTTTCCTGGAGGTTGGAAGCCCTGCCAGAGGATCTGGCTTGCCCATCTCTGGAGCTCAGATGAGGCTAGAGATGGTGAGCTGGATCCCTTGGCAAATTCCTGGAAGAAGTTTTTGGAGGGAAACTTTTTTCCTCACAGACTGGAAGGCACCGGGAAGTGGCTAACTCTGCAGGTGGGCGGCAGCCCAAAGGGACTAAGATCTCCCTACTGTTCATAGAGGACAATGTAAAAAAAAAAGAACTTTTGGCTTCGCATGATCTGTGGGATGTCTGTACTCTGCCGGGGGCTGCAGCTCCAAGGGTGTGGGCTCAATGCTGCCTCCGGAGGCTCTCAACACTGGAAGCAGACAGCTCACGCTGTACCGAGAGCATGCAGCCAGCTCCAGATCCTCTCAGCGCTGTGTATTCGGCTAGCTCCAGGCACGTAGTAGGAATAGGGTGGGGGGAGGGAACCCTGCACATCGCTTGGTTCATACTGACAAAGTTAGCAGGGACACTGTGACGTTATTACTTTAAAGATTTCGCAAATAGAATGAGATAATTTTAGTACATCCTGCCCACAGTGTTAGAGAGAGTGAGAGAGCCAGTACCAGGGAGAGTGTCAGAGGGAGAGAGAGATAGTGTCAGGGACACAGGCGTGCGCAGCACATTTTATTAGGGGGTGCACCATCGGAGGGACGTGTCTAGCACCATTTACTGGGCGTATCTAGCACCGCCTATTGACATTCCCTTTCATTCCATATTCACTTTACCTATATGATGGTTTCTCACAACGGGCAACCTCTAAAGAAATGTATTCTTCCTGGGCAGACAGCGTCTTCAGTCAGTAATCACTATTCATGTAGGAAATCACATAGGCCCTCATTCCGAGTTGATCGCTCGCTAGCTACTTTTAGCAGCCGTGCAAACGCATAGTCGCCGCCCACGGGG
Organism: Pseudophryne corroboree; assembly: GCF_028390025.1. Lineage (NCBI taxonomy): Eukaryota > Metazoa > Chordata > Amphibia > Anura > Myobatrachidae > Pseudophryne > Pseudophryne corroboree. The sequence goes on along the minus strand of NC_086445.1, from coordinate 244,909,329 downwards.
GAGTGTATTTTCACTTTGCAGGAGTGTGAACGCCTGTGCAGCAGAGCGGCTGCAAACACATTTTGTGCAAAACAAAACCAGCCCTGTAGTTACTTATTCTGTGCAATGATTGCTGCGACGAATGACACAGTAATGACGTCAGATACCCGCCCAACAAATGCCCGGCCACGCCTGTTTTTCCAAACACTACCAGAAAACGGTCAGTTGACACCCAGAAACTCCCACTTCTTGTCAATCTCCTTGCGTCCGCCAGTGCGACTGAAAGCGTCGCTAGAACCTGTGCAAAACCACAATGCTCTTTGTACCTGTATACCGCGCGTGCACACTGTGGTGCATAAGCATGCGCAGATTTGCCATTTTTTTAAATGATCGCTACGCAGCGAACAACGGCAGCTAGCGATCAACTCGGAATGAGGGCCATAGTCCGGAAGATGCCTGTTTGTGTAGGAACATAACCAATGTCATCATCATACAACAGAGGTTCAACCAGACTCATGTCACCTCCTTACCCTGTGTCTCTCAGCCACACCATCATCTCTCGCCTGCGTTACTCTACCATACCATCATCTTCCCCCTGCATTTCTCAGCCACACCATCATCTTTCTCTCCTCGTCGCTCAGCCATACCATCTTCTTCTCTCCTGCATTTCTCAGCCACACCATCATCTCCCACCAGCATTGTTTCTCAGCCACACCATCATCTCTTCCCTGCGTTGTTTCTCAGTCACGCCATCATCTCCCATCTGCATCTCTCACCACCCCCCTTCAATTCACACATAACACCCCATAGTAGTGGCCCTTATACACGTTACCTCTGACCAAATCCCTTCTTACTAGCCGCACTTGCAATAGGTATGGATAATGAACTGTTATAAAACACATTTGGAAAGGTGTAGGGTGCAGAGGTGGGCAGGTACAGGGAGGGAAGGCGTAGGGTGCAGAGGTGGGCAGGTACAGGGTGCAGGGAGGGAAGGCGTAGGGTGCAGAGGTGGGCAGGTACAGGGTGCAGGGAGGGAAGGCGTAGGGTGCAGAGGTGGGCAGGTACAGGGTGCAGGGAGGGAAGGCGTAGGGTGCAGAGGTGGGCAGGTACAGGGTGCAGGGAGGGAAAGTGTAGGGTGCAGAGGTGGGCAGGTACAGGGTGCACGGAGGGAAAGTGTAGGGTGCAGAGGTGGGCAGGTACAGGGTGCAGGGAGGGAAAGTGTAGGGTGCAGAGGTGGGCAGGTAGAGGGTGCAGGGAGGGAAGGCATAGGGTGCAGAGGTGGGCAGGTACAGGTTGCAGGGAGGGAAAGTGTAGGGTGCAGAGGCGGGCAGGTACAGGGTGCAGGGAGGGAAAGTGTAGGGTGCAGAGGTAAACAGTTACAGGGTGCAGAGGTGGGCAGGTACAGGGTGCAGGGAGGGAAGGCGTAGGATGCAGAGGTGGGCAGGTACAGGGTGCAGGGAGGGAATGCGTAGGGTGCAGAGGTGGGCAAGTACAGGGTGCAGGGAGGGAATGCGTAGGGTGCAGAGGTGGGCAGGTACAGGGTGCAGGGAGGGAAAGTGTAGGGTGCAGAGGTGAGCAGGTACAGGGTGCAGAGGTGGGCAGGTACAGGGTGCAGGGAGAGAAGGCATAGGATGCAGAGGTGGGCAGGTACAGGGTGCAGGGAGGGAATGCGTAGGGTGCAGAGGTGGGCAGTTACAGGGTGCAGAGGTGGGCAGGTACAGGGTGCAGGGAAGGAAGGTGTAGGGTGCAGAGGTGGGCAGGTACATGGTGCAGGTAGGGAACGTGTAGGGTGCAGAGGAGGGCAGTTACAGGGTGCAGAGGTGGGCAGTTACAGGGTGCAGGGAGGGAAGGCGTAGGGTGCAAAGGTGGGCAGTTACAGGGTGCAGGGAGGGAAGGCGTAGGGTGCAGAGGTGGGCAGGTACAGGGTGCAGGGAGGGAAAGTGTAGGGCTCAGAGGTGGGCAGTTACAGTGCGCAGGGAGGGAAGGCGTAGGGTGCAGAGGTGGGCAGTTACAGGGTGCAGGGAGGGATGGCATAGGGTGCAGAGGTGGGCAGTTACAGGGTGCAAGAAGGGAAGGTGTAGGGTGCTGGTTGATGGTGCATATTGTTGGTGGGTAGATGCAGGGTACAGGGATGTAAGATGCAGGGGTGTCTTTGCATGGAAGGCAGTTTCAAGGTGCAGGGGTCAGTTTCAGGGTGCAGGAGGACTGGTGCACAATAGGAGATTGAGGATCAAATGGTTAGTAGTGGGGTAAAATAATACCTTAGAGGTGGTATAGATAAGATAAGGGTCTGTCTGCAGCAACAGGAGCATTCTACAGCAGCAGCAAGAAACCATAAGAAATGGCCAGATGGGGTGGTTCTAACACAGGGGCCAGAAGCCATAGTGTCCATTCACAGCAGCAGGGAAGACCTGCACTGAACAGCAGCATAGCCTGCCCTGACAGCGGGAGGCACCAGCGACCCCCCCCCTCCCTTCACGGCTGCAGCTACACTCTGCCGCTTCGCAGTTCTCCTTCCATTACGCTGCTGTTAAGCAGGCAGGGGGGAGAGCCAATCTACAGAGCCCCCCCCCCCCCCCCCCAGCGCACCAGCTGCAGAGCCCGTCGCCTCCTAGACGGGATCAGAACAGGCAATGAACCGCCTGACGCTGCACCTCCTCCTCCTCCTCCCCCGTGAGTGTCGGCGATCACTACAACGGGCAGGCATTAGGGTGCATGCCTATGGTCAGGGAGGAAGAGAGGTAGAGAGATAGAGACAGTGTCAGGGCATGAAAGAAAGAGGGACAGTGCCAGAGAGAGAGGGAGAGAGAGACAGTGTCAGGGAGAGAGATAGTGTCATAGAGAGGAAGAGAGACAGTGTCAGGGAGAGAGAGAGTATAGAAAGAGAGAAAGTCAGTGTCAGAGCGAGGGTAGAGAGAGGGGAGTGAGCAGGAGATACATTACCTGCTGCAGCAAAGGTCTCTGATGTGGGCGGGGCTTCACAGCATTAGGCTCTGCCTCCTAAATCCCTGCAAATCACGGCACTGCTGCTGGTGCTTGGAACCTGCCAGGTAAGGCCTCCCCACCCCCCTGCCTCATCCTCCACATGGGTACAGGGGGGTCCTATCGGCTGCGGCTGTTCATCCCCTGGGCGGGGGTGAAAGGGGAGCGGAGGGCATCGGAGGCAGTCCGTGACTGGTGCAGGGGAGTTGCGGGCCCTTGAAGCATCTCAGGCCATATAGCAGCTGTACCCCCTGCACCCACGGTAGTTACGCCACTAAGCGTGGCATTGCAGGAAAAGACTACCTTATACTCCAGTTTTGCAACCTGCATGTACAGACATTGGCCACCACAGAAAAAAATCCTGATTCATGCCCCTTACATTATTTGTCATTTTTTCTCCTTATAGTAATGTCCCTTACACATTATGCCACACACCACAATGCCATTTACACATTTTGCCACACTCCGTAATGCCCGTGACACATTGTGCCACACACCGTAATGCCCATTACATAATATGCCACATACAGCAATGCCCCCCACACCGTAACGCATGTGACACATAATGACACACAGCAATGCCCGTGATACATTATGCCACACACCACAATGCCTCTGACAAATTATGCCACACACCAAATTGCCTGTGATACATTAAGGGGGTGATTCCGAGTTGTTCGCTCGCTAGCTGCTTTTAGCAGCATTGCACACGCTAAGCCACCGCCCTCTGGGAGTGTATCTTAGCTTAGCAGAATTGCGAACGAAAGATTAGCAGAATTGCGAAAAGAAATTTCTTAGCAGTTTCTGAGTAGCTCCAGACTTACTCACAAATAGCAATCAGTTCAGTCAGTTTCGTTCCTGGTTTGACGTCACACACACGCCCAGCGTTCGGCCAGCCACTCCCCCGTTTCTCCAGACACTCCCGCGTTCTTCCCTGACACGCCTGCGTTTTACCGCACACTCCCAGAAAACGGTCAGTTTCCGCCCAGAAACACCCACTTCCTGTCAATCACACTACGATCACTTCAACGATGAAAAATCTTCGTTCGAGCGTGAGTAAAGCTACTAAGTTTTGAGTTAAAATACTAACCGCATGCGCACTGCGAACCATGCGCATGCGCATTTTTGCATTAATCGCTCCGTTGCGAAAATCGGAAACGAGCGAACAATTTGGAATGACCCCCTATGCCACACACCACAATGCTCGTGATACATTATGCCACATAACATAATGCCTATGACACATTATGCAACACACCATAATGGCCATTACACATTATGCCCCACTTTAAGGCTTCTAATTACTTTGTCAGGGTTCCATGCTCGTTGCCAGGGGTTCCATGCTCATTGCCAGGGTTTTCATTCTCTGCGTTCCATGCTCGTTGCCAGGGGTTTCATGTTCTGGGTTCCATGCTCGTTGCCAGGGGTTTCATGCTCTGGGTTCCATGCTCATTGCTATGGGTTTCCTGCTCTGGGTGTTGTAGTCCGTGGGCCTGACCAAATGTCAGTACCACCAAAAGGGGCAAAACTTGAATTCACTTTTCTTAAAGATATATATATGGCCATAATATTTCTGTATGATAACCACCTTATAGCCACAGCTTTGGGATATAATGGACGGTCGTAAGTACAACTGTGCGGTGCGACTTCACAAGCTGGTGTATGAAGCTATTATGAGGCTTGCATGGAAGGGATTTCTCGCGTGGTTGGAAGAAACCCATAAAAATGACAAAGCCTATTTGGATGCAATGCTTAATGGTGTCAATATGCAATGCCACATTATGGGAGGTGCTTTGCAATGAAGCCTGTATCCATATTAATTGCACAGAGTTCTGTTTCGGTACAAGTCTTTTTTGCATCGGCTTGTGGGCACAAATATCCTGGTTCCCTGCATGGGATTCAACAAAATAGCACTCACCGGGACAGGGGGGCTGTTTGGACCCCTGGGACCTATCCATACCCCTGGATTCAAAAACATCACCTGTACCGGTCTGAGCTTTAGGTGGGCACTCTTTTTTTTAACAGATACCAGTTCCAGCACAGGTACTAAAGGCACCGACGCAAGGTGCAGAGTCTCCCCGGTTTCCTGAATGGGCCATAAATTTTACCACTTTGGAGCAAAATATCTCCGGTTCTGCTGGACCGAATCACCCCAAATTTGGCCCAAATATAGAGGGGATACGCCCCTACTAGTGTAAATAGCTCTACAGGAACCGGAGATCCAGGACTTCCAGTCAGCGGTACTTAGCCATTGACTTACCTAGGAGTACCCGGGTAGAGGTAGCTGACTTTGCCGGTCTGTATCTCCGGTTCTGCTGGATTGAATCACCCCAAATTTGGCCCACTTATAGAGGTGGTACTCTACATATTCATGTAAATAGCTCCACAGGTACCGGAGATCCATGACTTCCAGTCAGCTGTGTTTTCCCATTGACTTACCCGGGGCTCTCCCGCAAGCGCTAAAGTGAAATGGGGTCCATTCCAGGAGCCATATCTTATGTTCTTGAGGTGCCAGAGACCCCAAATTTGGCTTGTGGATAGAACAGTCTATGTACTATCACCCCACCAAGTTTTGGGGTACATGGTCCGGAAGCGGTGGGGGGGCACTACCCCCGAGGCCTAGCGTCCCCAATTTGGGGTACAGAAACTTGGGGTCATGATTTTGGGGTAGCCATACGCTGGGGCTACATTAGAAGTTAAGCTCCAGCATGGGTAGGGGTACCCCAAAACATGGACCAAAGTGCTTAGAAAGCTCAACAGGTCAGGGGTCGCAACCTTTGACCCCTACCACTATATACCGAGGGTAGGCCAAAGTCTCCTCTGCAAAATGTATATCTCAGATTTTTAAGAAAAATCACTGGACCGAGCAATCACCTCCCAAAACTGACCCCCTCAAAAAAAGTCACCCAGAATATTTTACTCCCCAGGGGTGCTATAATTTGGGGCATGGGCTCATCTGAAAGAGGAGGTTCACATGAATAAGAGACCCCAAAATCCCCATTGACTTATAATGGAGCGGTTGCCGGTACGGGCACCGGCTTTCAGCCGGTGTAGCTCCGGTGCCGTGGGGTCCACATACAAGCAAACTGGCATGCCCAGAGAAGAGATCTAGGGCTATAAAACATATATCTCTGAATTTTTATAGACCCCCTGGATCCGGAGATAGAACCGGGCAAAAACAGGATTTTAATACCTAACTGTAAATCCTTTTCTCCTAGTCCGTAGAGGATGCTGGGGTCCACTTCATGACCATGGGGTATAGACGGTTCCTCAGGAGCCATGGGCACTCTTAAGACTTTTCAATGGGTGTGAACTGGCTCTTCCCTCTATGCCCCTCCTCCAGACCTCAGTTATAGGAACTGTGCCCAGGGAGACAGACATTTCGAGGAAAGGATTTACTTTAATACTAATGGTGAGATACATACCAGCTCACACCTCAACCATGCCGCACAACATGGCATTCAACATAACACACGCCAACAGGCATGAACCAATTACAGCAAACATGCTGAAACTAATAAAACACAACATGTGTAACTCTAATAAACAAAACTGCAGGTAAAGTACGCACTGGGACGGGCGCCCAGCATCCTCTACGGACTAGGAGAAAAGGATTTACCGGTAGGTATTAAAATCCTGTTTTCTCATACGTCCTAGAGGATGCTGGAGTCCACTTCATGACCATGGGGTTTATACCAAAGCTCCAGTACGGGCGGGAGAGTGCGGATGACCCTGCAGCACCAATTGACCGAACTTGAGGTCTTCATCGGCCAAGGTGTCAAACTTGTAGAACTTAGCAAATGTGTTTGACCCTGATCAAGTAGCGGCTTGGCAAAGTTGTAATTCCGAGACCCCCTGGGCAGCCGCCCAGGAGGACCCCACCTTCCTAGTAGAATGGGTCTTCACCGACGTAGGTAACGGCAATCCAGCCGTAGAATGTGCATGCTGAATCGTATCTCTGATCCAGCGCGCAATAGTCTGCTTGGAAGCAGGACACCCAATCTTGGGGGTCATTCCGAGTTGTTCGCTCGCAAGCTGCTTTTAGCAGCTTTGCACACGCTAAGCCGCCGCCTACTGGGAGTGAATCTTAGCTTATCAAAATTGCGAACGAAAGATTCGCAATATTGCGAAAAGACTTCTCTGTGCAGTTTCTGAGTAGCTCGAGACTTACTCTGCCAGTGCGATCAGTTCAGTGCTTGTCGTTCCTGGTTTGACGTCACAAACACACCCAGCGTTCGCCCAGACACTCCTCCGTTTCTCCAGCCACTCCCGCGTTTTTCCCAGAAACGGTAGCGTTTTTTCACACACTCCCATAAAACGGCCAGTTTCCGCCCAGAAACACCCACTTCCTGTCAATCACATTACGATCACCAGAACGAAGAAAAAACCTCGTAATGCCGTGAGTAAAATACCTACCTGCATAGCAAATTTACTTGGCGCAGTCGCACTGCGGACATTGCGCATGCGCATTAGCGACTAATCGCTCCATTGCGAGAAAAAAATAACGAGCGAACAACTCGGAATGACCCCCCTTGTTGGGAGCATACAGGACAAACAGAGCCTCTGTGTTCTGTATCCTAGCTGTTCTAGTGACATAAACCTTCAAAGCTCTAACCACATCTAGAGACTTTGACTCAGTGAACGTGTCAGTAACTACTGGCACCACAATAGGTTGGTTTATGTGGAAAGATGAAACCACCTTTGCAAGAAAATGTTGGCGAGTTCTCAACTCTGCCCTATCCTCATGAAAGACCAGGTAAGGACTCTTGTGAGACAAGGCCCCCAATTCAGACACCCGCCTTGCGGATGCCAATGCCAAAAGCATCACCACTTTCCAAGTGAGAATCTTCAACTCTATCTCTTGTAGAGGCTCAAATCAATCCGATTGAAGGAACTGCAACACCACATTAAGGTCCCATGGTGCCACTTGAGGCACAAATGGAGGCTGGATGTGCAGAACTCCTTTCACGAAGGTCTGAACCTCTGGAAGAGCAGCCAATTGTTTTTGGAAGAAAATTGACAAGGCCGAAATCGGGACCTTGATTGACCCCAATCAAAGGCCCGCCTCCACACCAGCCTGCAGAAAATGGAAAAAACGTCCCAACGGAAACTCTTCCGTAGGAGCCTTCTTGGATTCACACCAAGACACATATTTTCTTCAAATACGGTGGTAATGTTTTGACGTTACTCCTTTCCTGGCCTGAATAAGTGTGGGAATGACTTCCTTTGGAATACCCTTTCGGGCTAGGATCCGGCGCTCAACAGCCATGCCATCAAACGTAGCCGCGGTAAGTCTTGATACACGCACGGCCCCTGCTGCAGCAGGTCCTCGCGAAGAGGAAGAGGCCGAGAATCTTTTATGAGCAACTCCGGAAGATCTGGGTACCAAGCCCTCCTTGGCCAGTCTGGGGCAATGAAGATTGCTCGAACCCTTGTTCTTCTTATGAAGTGGAGGGAAGACATACATTGACCAAAATACCCACTGGGTCACTAGCGCATCCACTGCTATTGCTTGAGGGTCTCTCGACCTGGAACAATATTTCTAAAGCTTCTTGTTGTGACGAGATGCCATCATGTCTACTTGAGGAACTCCCCAAAGACTTGTCACCTCTGCGAAGACTTCTTGGTGGAGGCCCCACTCTCCTGGATGGAGATCGTGTCTGCTGAGGAAGTCCGCTTCCCAGTTGTCTACTCCCGGAATGAAAATTGCCGACAGAGCCGTTACATGTCTTTCTGCCCAGAGGAGGATTTTTGTCACCTCTGCCATCGCCGCTCTGCTTTTCGTTCCACCATGCCTGTTTATGTACGCGATTGCTGTTACATTGTCCGACTGGATATGCACGGGATGATCTTGAAGAACATGTACCGCTTGTTGAAGGCCGTTGTAAATGGCTCTCAATTCCAGCACGTTTATGTGAAGGCAGGTTTCCTGACTTTACCATTTTCCTTGGAAGCTTTCTATCACTGACCTGGTCGAAGGGTGTTGTGGACTCGGGGCTTCTTCCGGTGACAGGGAAGAGGAACCGCTACTGGGTCACAATAGAGATGGCCGGATGTAGGTCTTCTTCATACAGGATGAAGACGGTAAGCAGGAAGCACGGAGGAATGATGAAGGTCTCCTGAAAAACAAGACTAGTGAAAGTGCTGAGTGCTGAGGTACAGAGATGCTGGTATTATTGAGGTGCTGAAGGCACTGAGGTGCTGAGACACCGAGGTACTGAGGTGTTGGAGTTCTGTGATACTAAGGTGCAGAGGCTCTGAGGTGCTGAGGTTCTATGGTGCTGAGGCACCGGAGTGCTGAGGAACAGAGGCACTGAGGTGCCGAGGTACTGAGGTGCTGATGGCGCTCAGGCGCCTTGGTGGCACGGAGGTGCGTGATAGCGCTCGGGCGCTTGGAGGCACGGAAGTGCGTGATGGCGCTCGGGCGCTTGGAGGCACGGAGGTGCGTGATGGCGCTCGGGCGCTTGGAGGCACGGAGGTGCGTGATGGCGCTCGGGCGCTTGGAGGCACGGAAGTGCGTGATGGCGCTCGGGCGCTTGGAGGCACGGAGGTGCGTGATGGCGCTCGGGCGCTTGGAGGCACGGAAGTGCGTGATGGCGCTCGGGCGCTTGGAGGCACGGAGGTGCGTGATGGCGCTCGGGCGCTTGGAGGCACGGAGGTGCGTGATGGCGCTCGGGCGCTTGGAGGCACGGAAGTGCGTGGAGACACTGGAGACACTGGAGACACTGGGACACTGGAGACACTGGAGACACTGGGACACTGGAGACACTGGAGACACTGGAGACACTGGGACACTGGAGACACTGGGACACTGGAGACACTGGAGACACTGGAGACACTGGAGACACAGCGGAAAATAGGAACAAGGGAGCTCTGGAAATCACTGCTTCTGACAAGCAGAACGATGATACACAGGCGCCGGCTCCCTGCTCGGCGTCTGGCTTTGAACCTCCCGCCTTGGTCTGATTGGCGGAGCGGGCAGATGACGTCAGCCCCGCTCCGCCTACCTAATCTAAAGCAGCATGGCGGCGCCCTCGCTCCGGGAGCCGCCGGAGAGACCCGCCGACCCGACGCCGGACCCCCGAGGCCGCCGGAGGGGAGAGACGCCAGGCCATCCAGGACACCCGCAGCGGTAAGCGCGGCCGCCGCTGCCCGCGGGGTGTGACAGTACCCCCTCCTCCAGGAGTGGCCCCTGGACACTTTCCGGTTTTAGTTGGATGTCTGGAATGGAAGATTCGAACCAGTCGGGGAGCCATTACCTCAGTAGCATTGATCCAACTTCTCTCTTCAGGACCATAACCTTTCCATTCTACCAAGTACTGTAATTTCTTATGAAAATAACGAGAGTCAAGAATAGCTTTGATTTCAAATTCTGTCCCAGCTTCAGACACAGTAGTAGTTGGCCTAGGAGATGCTGAGTGGAACCGATTTAGAATGAGGGGGCGGAGGAGAGAGACGTGGAAGGAGTTTGGAATTCGAAGGTGGGACGGCAACTCCAATTTGCAAACGACCGGGTTCAAGACTTGCCGCACTGAGAAAGGACCAATGAACCTTGGGGCAAATTTCATGGTGGGTACTTTCAAACGAAGATTGCGGGTAGAGAGCCATACCTTGTCACCAACCTTATATTGAGGAGCTGCTCGTCGTTTCCTATCCGCAAAGAATTTATAGCGACCGGAAACCCTCTTAAGATTGGCATGAACTCGGCTTCAAATTTGAGTGAAATGTCGAAGAGTTGAGGCTGCAGCAGGAACTTCTTCTGGAGGACAAATGGGCAACTCCGGAACTTGGGGATGAAATCCATAATTAATAAAGAATGGAGACTCACCAGTGGAAGAATGATAAAAATGGTTGTGGGCAAACTCAGCCCACGGCAACAACTCCACCCAGTTATCTTGAGAAGGGGAAAGGTAAATACGGAGAAAAGTCTCTAGATCCTGATTGACGCGTTCAGTTTGCCCATTAGTCTGTGGATGGTAAGCAGAAGAGAATTTGAGCTTAATTTGTAGAGTTGAACAGAGGGCTCTCCAGAATCTCGCTGTAAACTGTACTCCCCGATCTGAGACTATTTCCAGAGGTAACCCGTGCAGGCGGAAATGTTCTTGGATAAATAACAGGGCCAACTTGGAAGCGGAGGGTAATCCGGTCAACGGAATAAAATGTGCCATCTTAGAGAATCGGTCAATGATCACCCAAATGGTGTTATGACCCTTAGAGAGCGGTAATTCAGTAACAAAGTCCATCGAGATATGAGTCCAAGGCCTTTTAGAAATGGACAAAGGATGCAACAAACCCGTAGGCGGCAGACGTGGAGTTTTGTGCTGAGCACATTGAGGACACGAATTGACATACTCTTGAACATCTTTTTTCATAGTGTCCCACCAGTATGATCTTCGCAGAAATTCCCACATTTTCTGAATTCCCGGATGACCAGAAAACTTAGAAGTGTGTGCCCACTGCAACAGTCTCGGTCAAAATTTAACTGGTACCGACATTCTTCCCGGAGGAGGGCCCAACCTAGTGGGAGCTGCAGAAATAGAGATGGGACTGAGGATTAATGCCTTCCCCATAGTATTCTCCTCATCGGAAGCCATCACTGAACGGGATAGGTCATCCGCCTTGGTATTTAGAATTCCAGCCCGATACTTGATGATAAAGGAAAATCTGGTAAAGAAGAGCGCCCATCTCGCCTGACGGGGGTTCAAACATTGGGCCGTCTTTAGATACAGTAAATTCTTGTGGTCCGTAAAAATTGTAATTAAGTGTTTAGCACCCTCCAGAAGATACCTCCATTCTTCCAACGCAGATTTAATTGCCAGTAGCTCTTTGTCTCCGATGGTGTAATTTAGTTCAGCAGGGGAGAACTTGCGAGAATGAAACCCACACGGATGCAACTTCCCATCTGAGGCGTATTGCGAGAGTACAGCACCTATGCCTACCGTGGAAGCATCAACCTCCAAAAAGAATGGTTTTAGGAAATCTGGCTGCTGAAGTACGGGAGCAGATATAAAGGCGGTCTTCAACTGTTTGAACGCTGCTATTGCTTCAGAAGGCCAATTGCTTGGGTCAGCCCCTTTTTTAGTCAGAGCCGTAATAGGTGCCACGATGGTAGAGAAACCTCTTATAAATTTCCGATAATAATTTGCGAATCCTAGAAATCGTTGCACTGCTTTTAAGGAAAGAGGTTGAGTCCAATCCCGGATGGCCGAAAGTTTCTCCGGATCCATACGCAATTCAGTTCCAGAAATAATGTAGCCCAAAATGAAATAGAAGGAACCTCAAAGGTGCACTTGGAGATCTTGCCATAAAGATGATTCTTGCGCAACCGAAGGAGTACTTCCTTAACTTGTAGTCGGTGCTCAGAAAGATTCTTAGAAAAAAATCAAAATGTCATCCAAATAGACTACTACATTCAGATACATCATATCCCGAAAGACTTCATTAATGAATCCTTGAAAGACAGCGGGGGCGTTGCTGAGGCCAAATGGCATTACCAGGTACTCATAATGCCCATCTCTCGTATTGAAAGCCGTCTTCCACTCATCTCCTTGACGAATACGTATCAAGTTGTATGCTCCTCTTAAGTCAAGCTTAGTAAATACTCGAGCTCCACGCACTCTATCGAAAAGCTCTGTGATGAGCGGCAGAGGATACTTGTTTTTAATGGTGACTTAATTTAAACCACGATAGTCGATGCATGGTCTCAGCCCTCCATCTTTTTTCTTTACAAAGAAGAAGCCAGCTCCCGCTGGAGAAGTGGAGGGACGGATGAAGCCCTTCTGCAAATTCGACTTAATGTACTCAGACATAGCTTGTGTCTCTGGAACCGACAAAGGATAAGTGCGACCTCGAGGCGGTATTTTCCCAGGAATGAGCTCAATGGGACAGTCCCAAGCCCTATGCGGAGGTAATTTATCAGCCGCCTGTTCCGAGAAGACATCCAAAAACTCTCGATAAGCCTCAGGAACTAACTCCACGTCCAACTTGGCCGACGCACGGAGTGGAACGACAGGAGTAAGACAATTCAATCGGCAGAAAGGACTCCAAGAAATTATTTGTGTCGACCCCCAGTCGACATGAGGGTTGTGTAGCCTGAGCCAGGGAAAACCCAAAACGAGATCATGAGACATTTCCTGAATAACTAGAAACTTCAGTTGTTCATGATGTAAAGCTCCCACTTGTAGCTGAATTGACTCAGACTGACTCGTAATCAAGGCGTTAGGAATTTGAACCCCGTTAATGGCTGTAATAGTAATAGGTCGTTCGACCAACTGTAATTTCAAACCCAAACTCTGGGCGCAGGAAAGAGAAATAAAATTCCCCGCAGCACCTGAATCCAAAAGAGCCATAACGGTCTTGACTTTTGTTTTAGTAGACAAAGATACTGAGAGTAAACAGTCCACTTCTGGAGAAGATTGAGAAACCACACCCAGCTTGACTTCCCCGGAACAGGCTAGGATTGCCCGTTTCCCGGGCGAGCTTTGCAAGACTTGAGGAAGTGATCCGCGGCTCCACAGTAGAGGCAAAGTTTGTTCTCACGCCGACGCTGTCGCTCCTCTGGAGACAGTCGAGACCGATTAATCTGCATGGGTTCGTCTGGAGCTGTCGTAACCGATGGTTTAGACGGAGGAGCCCGGAATCTGCACCGATCAGACCGAGAACGTTCGCCAACTCGTTCCTGCATGCGGAGATCCACTTTCACACAGAGCGAGATCAACTGTTCCAAGGAATCTGGCAAATCTCTTGTAATCAATTCGTCTTTAAGACGGTCGGACAGCCCGTTCCAGAAAGCGGCCCGTAAGGCATCATTATCCCAGCGCAATTCGGAAGCTATGGTCTGAAAATGAATCACATACTGACCCACTGAACGAGAGCCTTGTCGAACTCTAAGAAGATCTGAAGAGGCAGCGGCCGTTCTGCCAGGCTCATCAAAGATCCGGCGGAAAGATGAGATGAAATTAGTGTAGTTGGAAACCAAAGGATCAGATCGCTCCCATAAAGGAGACACCCATTCCAACGCTGAACCCTCAAGCAAGGAAATAATGTATGCTACTTTGGATCGATCCGTGGGAAAATTGTGTGCGAGGAGTTCAAACTGCACCTCGCACTGGTTAAGAAAACCACGGCAATTCTTCGGGTTGCCGTTGTAGCGAGAGGGAGTGGGAAGCTGAAGGCGTGACCTGGTACCGGACACTGCGTGAGCATTAACAGGAACGACTGCCGGAGTGGGTACTGGAGCTGGAACTGGAACTACTGAAGCCAGGGAAACCTGAATTTGATCCAACCTGCCGGATAGCTCTTGGAGATACCGCATCACCTGGTTTTGCGCCGCTTCCTGACTCTGTACACGGGAAACCAGATCTTGGATGGCACTTGCTTCTGGGTTCCGATTCCCCGGGTCCATGTGGCCTGTGTATACTATCACTGACCTGGTCGAAGGGTGTTGTGGACTCGGGGCTTCTTCCGGTGACAGGGAAGAGGAACCGCTACTGGGTCGCAATAGAGATGGCCGGATGTAGGTCTTCTTCATACAGGATGAAGACGGTAAGCAGGAAGCACGGAGGAATGATGAAGGTCTCCTGAAAAACAAGACTAGTGAAAGTGCTGAGTGCTGAGGTACAGAGATGCTGGTATTATTGAGGTGCTGAAGGCACTGAGGTGCTGAGACACCGAGGTACTGAGGTGTTGGAGTTCTGTGATACTAAGGTGCAGAGGCTCCGAGGTGCTGAGGTTCTATGGTGCTGAGGCACCGGAGTGCTGAGGAACAGAGGCACTGAGGTGCCGAGGTACTGAGGTGCTGATGGCGCTCAGGCGCCTTGGTGGCACGGAGGTGCGTGATAGCGCTCGGGCGCTTGGAGGCACGGAAGTGCGTGATGGCGCTCGGGCGCTTGGAGGCACGGAGGTGCGTGATGGCGCTCGGGCGCTTGGAGGCACGGAGGTGCGTGATGGCGCTCGGGCGCTTGGAGGCACGGAGGTGCGTGATGGCGCTCGGGCGCTTGGAGGCACGGAGGTGCGTGATGGCGCTCGGGCGCTTGGAGGCACGGAAGTGCGTGATGGCGCTCGGGCGCTTGGAGGCACGGAGGTGCGTGATGGCGCTCGGGCGCTTGGAGGCACGGAGGTGCGTGATGGCGCTCGGGCGCTTGGAGGCACGGAAGTGCGTGGAGACACTGGAGACACTGGAGACACTGGGACACTGGAGACACTGGGACACTGGAGACACTGGAGACACTGGAGACACTGGGACACTGGAGACACTGGGACACTGGAGACACTGGAGACACTGGAGACACAGCGGAAAATAGGAACAAGGGAGCTCTGGAAATCACTGCTTCTGACAAGCAGAACGATGATACACAGGCGCCGGCTCCCTGCTCAGCGTCTGGCTTTGAACCTCCCGCCTTGGTCTGATTGGCGGAGCGGGCAGATGACGTCAGCCCCGCTCCGCCTACCTAATCTAAAGCAGCATGGCGGCGCCCTCGCTCCGGGAGCCGCCGGAGAGACCCGCCGACCCGACGCCGGACCCCCGAGGCCGCCGGAGGGGAGAGACGCCAGGCCATCCAGGACACCCGCAGCGGTAAGCGCGGCCGCCGCTGCCCGCGGGGTGTGACACTTTCCCCCTGAGTGACAGCTCCCCAGCCTCGGAGACTTGCATCCGTGGTTACCAGGACCTAGTCCTGAATCCCAAACCTGCGTCCCTCTAGTAGGTGCGAGCCGTGTAGCCACCACAGGAGCGAAATCCTGGCTTTTGACGACAGGATTATCTTTCAGTGCATGTGTAGGTGGGATCCCGACCACTTGTCCAATAGGTCCCACTGGAATACTCTGGCATGGAATCTGCCAAACTGTATGGCCTCGTAGGCCGCTACCATCTTCCCCAACAACCGAATGCACTGATGGATCAACACCCTTGATGGCTTCAATATCTGTTTTACCATTTTCTGGATTTCCAATGCCTTTTCCTCCGGAAAAAATACTCTCTGAACTTCTGTGTCCAGAATCATCCCGAGAAAAGACAATCTTGTCGTCGGTTCCAAGTGTGACTTTGGAAAATTTATGATCCAACCGTGTTGTTGCAGTATGGACAGGGAGAGCGTGATGTTCTGTAGCAACTGCTCCCTGGATCTCGCCTTTATCAGGAGATCGTCCAGATAAGGAATTATATTGACTCCTTTTTGACGAAGGAGGACCATCATCTCTGCCATCACCTTGGTGAACACCCTCGGCGCCGTGGAGAGACAGAAAGGCAATGTCTGGAATTGGTAATCCTGAACCGCGAATCTCAGATAAGCCTGGTGAAGAGGATAAATGGGAACATGCAGGTAAGCATCTTTTATGTCTACTGACACCATGTAATCCCCCTCCTCCAGACTGGAAATCACTGCACTGAGTGATTCCATCTTGAACTTTAACCGTTTCAAGTAGAGATTCAGATTTTTTAGGTTCAGGATCGGTCTGACCGAGCCGTCCGACTTCGGAACTACAAAGAGGCTGGAATAAAATCCCTCCCGTTGTTGTGACAAAGGTACCAGAACTACAACCTGATCCTGACATAATTTTTGAATTGCCGCTGTTACTGCCTCTCATTCTGGAAGAGAAGCTGGCATGGTCGATTTGAAAAATCGGCATGGGGGAACATCTTGAAACTCCAGCCTGTACCCCTGGGATACTATCTGCAAAACCCAGGGGTCCAGGCCAGACTGAACCCAACCTTGGCTGAACAGTTTGAGACGTGCCCCCACCCGAGCGGCCTCCCGCAAGGGAGCCCCAGCGTCATGCTCTAGATTTGGCAGAAGTAGGGGTAGACGTCTGCTCCTGGGAACCTGAAGCCGCTGCGGACTTCTTTCCCCTTCCCCTACCTGCAAAGAAGGGGGAACCTCTCGCTTTCTTGTATTTATTGGGACGAAAGGACTGCATGTGAGAGCGATATGTCCTTTTTGCCGGTGCAGGCACAGAGGGCAAAAATGTCGACTTACCTGCGGTAGCCGCCGATACAAACGCATCCAGTCCATCGCCAAATAAGGCCTCACCTTTATATGGGAGAGCCTCCATATTTCTTTTGTAATCTGCATCCACTGGTTCCACTGGCGAATCCACAACGCCCTCCAAGCCGATACTGCCATGGTAGCGGCTTGTGAACTCAAGAGTCCAATATCTTTCATCGCTTCTAGCATGTATGCGGCAGCGTCTTTGATATTCCCGAACTTAAGGAGTATCTCATCTTTATCAATCGTGTCAATTTCTGATGACACGCTGTCTGACCATTTTTCAATAGCGCAACTCACCCATGCGCAAGCAATTGTGGGCCTGAGCAGTGTACCATTGGCAACATAAATGGATTTCAATGTAGTTTCCATTTTCCGGTCAGCCGGCTCCTTTAGTGAAGCCGTGCCAGGTGCAGGGAGAATTACCTTCTTTGTCAACCTGGACAGTGCACTGTCTAACACAGGGGGTGACTCCCATTTGTTCCTGTCCTCTACCGGGAAAGGATAAGCTATTTGAATTCTCTTGGGAATATGAAATGTATTTTCGGGATTCACCCACATCCCTTCAAAGAGAGTATTAAGCTTGTGGGAAGGAGGGAAAGTGACCTTAGATTTATTTATTTATTATTTATTATTTAACAGTTTCTTATATAGCGCAGCAAATTCCGTTGCGCTTTACAATTTGAAATAACAATAACAAACTGGGTGATAACAGTCATAGAGGTAGGAGGGCCCTGCTCGCAAGCTTACAATCTATAGATTTCTTTTCTTTATAGAAATAAGCCTTCTCCTGAGGTATCGGAGTGGATTCTGTGACTTCCAGCACTTCCCTTATAGCTACAATCATATATTGTATATTTTTTGCCAATTTATGATCTATTTCCCTGGAGTCACTATCGTCGACACAGGAGTCAGTGTCCGTGTCGGTATCAGTATTTACAATATTCGCAAATGGTCTCTTATGTGACCCAGAGGGGTTGCCTGCAGATGGAAGAACAGAACCCTGAAAAATCACATCTTCCGCAGATTTTCTCCAGCATTCAGCATGAGATTCAGACTTCTCTAATCTCCTATTGATATGATGCATACTATCACGTATTTCTTTCACCCATGCAGGCTCTTGGTGTGCCGGCAGCGCCACCACATTACACTTCTGTGTCCCTAAAATGGTTTCCTCCGGGGAGGAACTCCCTGCCTCTGACATGTCTTACACACGTGTACAACACACACAGACACACTGGGACTTATAGGGGACAGACCCACAGTAAAATCTGTCAGAGGGACACAGTTTAGGAGCAGCCAGTTCACAACCCCAGCGCCAGTATATAATGCCTGTGAACACAGAATGCCCACTGACATGCAGCGCTTTTTACACAGTAAAACACACTTGTAAAGCACCAAATTCGCTTGTGCCCCCCCCTGTTTTGCACCCTGATACTTGTAGTCAGAAGTGAAGGAGGACCAGCGATGTCTCTGCAGCCTGAGGAGAAAGAAAATAGGATTTTAATACCTACCGGTAAATCATTTTCTCTAAGTCCGTAGAGGATGCTGGGGACTCCGAAAGGACCATGGGGTATAGACGGGCTCCGCAGGAGACATGGGCACTTTAAGACTTTAAATGGGTGTGAACTGGCTCCTCCCTCTATGCCCCTCCTCCAGACCTCAGTTATAGGAACTGTGCCCAGAGGAGACGGACATTTTGAGGAAAAGGATTTTGTTAAACTAAGGGTGAGATACATACCAGCTCACACCACGCACACCGTACAACATGGCCTGTAACTACAACTAGTTAACAGCGTGAATCAAAACAATCAGCAATAGGCTGACCATAACCAAAACACCACCTTTGTGTAACATAAGCAATAACCATTAACAAGTACTGCAGATAGGGTCCGCACTGGGACGGGCGCCCAGCATCCTCTACGGACTTAGAGAAAAGGATTAAAATCCTATTTTCTCCTACGTCCTAGAGGATGCTGGGGACTCCGAAAGGACCATGGCGTTTATACCAAAGCTCCAGACCGGGCGGGAGAGTGCGGATGACTCTGCAGCACCGATTGAGCAAACATGAGGTACTCATCAGACAGGGAATCAAAATTGTAGAATTTTGCAAACTTGTTTGACCCCGACCAAGTAGCTGCTCGGCAAAGCTGTAATGCCGAGACACCCCGGGCAGCCGCCCAAGATGAGCCCACCTTCCTAGTGGAATGGGCCTTCACCGAATTCGGTAACGGCAATCCAGTCGTAGAATGTGCATGCCGAATCGTATTACAGATCCAGTGTGCAATAGTCTGCTTAGAAGCAGGAGCCCCAACCTTGGGGGTCATTCCGAGTTGTTCGCTCGTTGCCGATTTTCGCAACGTAGCGATTAAGGCAAAAATGCGCATGCGCATGGTTCGCAGTGCGCATGCGGTTAGTATTTTACACAAAACTTAGTAGATTTACTCACGCCCGAACGAAGATTTTTCATTGTTGAAGTGATCGTAGTGTGATTGACAGGAAGTGGGTGTTTCTGGGCGGAAACTGGCTGTTTTCTGGGAGTGTGCGGAAAAACGCAGGTGTGCCAGGGAAAAACGCGGGAGTGTCTGGAGAAACAGGGAGTGGCTGGCCGAACGCTGGGCGTGTGTGTGACGTCAAACCAGGAACGAAACTGACTGAACTGATCGCTATTTGTGAGTAAGTCTCGAGCTACTCAGAAACTGCTAAGAATTTTCTATTCGCAATTCTGCTAATCTTTCGTTCGCAATTCTGCTAAGCTAAGATACACTCCCAGAGGGTGGCGGCTTAGCGTGTGCAATGCTGCTAAAAGCAGCTAGCGAGCGAACAACTCGGAATCACCCCCCATGTTGGAAGCATATAGAACAAACAGCGCCTCTGTTTTCCTAATATGAGCCGTTCTGGCCACATAAATTTTCAAAGCTCTGACCACATCGAGAGCCAAGGCTTCCGTAGCCACAGGTACCACAATAGGTTGGTTCATGTGAAACGCAGAAACCACCTTTGGCAGAAAGTGTTGACGAGTTCTCAATTCTGCTCTATCAACATGGAAGACCAAGTAAGGCCTTTTGTGAGACAAAGCCGCCAACTCTGACATCCGCCTTGCGGACGCCAAGGCCAATAGCATGACCACCTTCCAAGTGAGAAACTTCAACTCAACCGTTTGTAACGGTTCAAACCAATGTGACGCTAGGAACTGTAACACCACATTAAGGTCCCATGGTGCCACCGGGGGCACAAATTTGAGGCTGTATGTGCAGCACCCCCTTCACGAAAGTCTGTACTTCTGGAAGCAAGGCCAATTCCCTTTGAAAGAAAATAGATAAGGCCGAAATCTGCACTTTAATGGAGCCTAACATTAGGCCCGCATCCACGCCTGATTGCAAAAAATGGAGAATTCCGACCCAGCTGAAATTCTTTCGTAGGCGCCTTCCTGGATTCGCACCAAGACACATATTTTCTCCAAATACGGTGGTAATGCTTCGCCGTTACCTCCTTTCTAGCCTTCAGTAAAGTCGGAATGGCTTCTCCGGGAATACCCTTTTTCGAGCTAGAATTTGGCGTTCAACCACCATAGCGTCAAACGCAGCCACGGTAAGTCTTGGAACACGCACGGCCCTTGCCGTAACAGATCCTCTCTCAGAGGAAGAGGCCAGGGATCTTCCACGAGCAATTCCTGAAGATCTGGATACCAGGCCCTCCTTGGCCAGTCTGGAACAACGAGTATCGTCCGAACTCCTGTTCTTCTTATGATTTTTAACACCTTCGGAATGAGCGGAAGCGGAGGGAACACATAGACCGACTGAAACACCCACGGCGTCACTAGCGCGTCCACTGCAAGTGCCTGAGGGTCCCTCGACCTGGAACAATATGCCTGAAGCATCTTGTTGAGGCGAGACGCCATCATGTCTAATTGAGGAAGTCCCCAACTACTTGTCACTTCTGCAAAGACCTTTTGATGAAGACCCCACTCTCCTGGATAGAGATCGTGTCTGCTGAGGAAGTCTGCATCCCAGTTGTCCATGCCTGGTATGAAGACCTCCGACAGAGTGCTTACATGTCTTTCTGCCCAGCGAAGAATCTTTGTGGCCTCCGCCATTGCTGCTCTGCTCCTTGTTCAGCCCTGGCGGTTTACGTGCGCCACCGCTGTTATGTTGTCCGAATAAATCAGGACGGGTAGGCCGCGAAGGAGATGTTCTGCTTGCAGAAGGGCATTGTAAATGGCCCTTAATTCCAGGATGTTTATGTGCAGACAAGCTTCCTGGCTTGACCGTTTTCCCTGGAAATTTTCCCCTGGAGTGATTGCTCCCCAACCGCGGAGACTCGCATCCGTGGTTACCAGGACCCAATCCTGGAACCCGAACCGGCGACCCTCCAGTAGGTGAGAACTTTGGAGCCACTACAGTAGAGATATCCTGGCCTTGGGGGACAGGCATATTCTCCGGTGTATGTGTAGATGGGACCCGGACCATTTGTCCAACAGGTCCCACTGAAAAGTTCTGGCATGAAATCTGCCAAACGGAATGGCCTCGTAGGCTGCTACCATCTTCCCCAGCACTCGAGTGCACTGACGAATCGACACTCTTGCCGGTTTCAGAAGGTCCTTGACCATGGACTGGATTTCCAGAGCTTTTTCCCCCCGGGAGAAAAACTCTCTGTAGATCAGTGTCCAGAATCATGCCCAAGAACGACAGCCATGTTGTCGGAATCAACTGCGACTTTGGCAAATTTAGGAGCCGTCCATGTTGCTGCAGAACCGTCAGGGACAGCGCAACGTTTTTTAGCAATAGCTCCTGTGATCTCGCTTTTATCAGGAGATCGTCCAAGTACGGGATAGTTGTGACCCCCTGCTTGCACAGGAGCACCATCATTTCCGCCATGACCTTGGTAAAAATCCTCGGGGCCGTGGAAAGACCAAACGGCAACGTCTGAAATTGGTAGTGACAATCCTGAACAGCAAACCTCAGGTACGTCTGATGAGGAGGATATATGGGGACATGTAGGTAAGCATCCTTTATGTCGACTGATACCATAAAATCCCCTCCCTCTAGACTGGAGATCACTGCACGCAGAGATTCCATCTTGAATTTGAAACTTTTCAAATACAGATTGAGGGACTTTAAATTCAGAATCGGTCTGCCCGAGCCATCCGGCTTCGGGACCACAAACAGGCTTGAATAAAACCCTTCTCCCCGTTGTGACGGGGGCACCTCGACAATGACCAGCTGCTGACACAGCTTCTGTATTGCCGCACTCACTACCTCCCTTTCCGGAAGGGAAGCTGGTAAGGCCGATTTGAAAAATCGGCGTGGAGGCACGTCTTGAAACTCCAGTTTGTATCCTTGGGTCAAAATTTCTAGCACCCAAGGGTCCAGGCCCGAGTGAACCCAGACCTGACTGAAAATCTGAAGACGCGCCCCCACCGGTGCGGACTCCCGCAGGGGAGCCCCAGCGTCATGCGGTGGACTTGGCAGAAGCCGGGGAGGACTTCTGCTCCTGAGACCCTGCCACGGCCGGTGATCTCTTTCCCTTTCCCTTACCTCTGGCAAGGAAGGATGACCCACGTCCTTTCCGGAACTTCTGTGACCGAAAGGACTGCATTTGGTATTGAGGCGTCTTCTTTTGCTGCAGAGGAACAAAAGGAAGAAACGAGGACTTACCCGCGGTAGCTGTAGAAACCAGGTCCGCGAGGCCTTCACCAAATAAAACTTCCCCCTTATAGGGCAGAGCCTCCATAGCCTTTTTAGAATCAGCATCACCATTCCATTGATGAGTCCACAATGTCAGCCGGATCCTTAAGGGCCGCCATCTCAGGTGACGGCAACGCCACCTTCTTGGACAAACGCGCTAGATCTTTGTCCACTGTGGGGGTCGACTACCACCTAACCCTATCCTGGGAAGGAAACGGGTATGCCATAGCAATTCTCCTGGGAATCTGCCACCGTTTATCCGGGGTTTCCCAGGCCCTTTCAAAAAGAGCATTCATTTCATGCGAGGAAGGAAACGTTACCTCCGGCTTCTTCCCCTTAAACATGCAGACCCTTGTCTCAGGGACAGCGGGGTCCTCTGTGATATGTAACACGTCTTTTATTGCCACAATCATGTATTGAATACTCTTAGCCACCTTAGGATGTAGCTTCACATTATCATAGTCGACACTGGAGTCAGAGTCCGTGTCGGTATCAGAGTCTGATATCTGGGTAAATGAACGTTTTTGGGACCCCGAGGGTGCCTGAGTGAGTGGGACTACCTCTCCCATGGAATGCCTCCATGCCTGGTTCTGAGCCTCGGATTTATTCAACCTCTTATGTAACAAAGCCACACTCTTATTCAAAACGCTCCACATCTCCACCCAATCAGCAGTAGGCGGTGCCGACGGAGTCACTCCTTCATTCTGTTCAGCCCTCACACGCACCTACTCCTGGGAAGAGCATTCAGCCTCAGACATGTCGACACACACGTACCGACACCACCCAACACACTGGTCTACAGGGGACAGACCCACAGCAAGGCCTTTCAGAGGGACAGAGAAAGAGTTTGCCAGCTCACACCCAGCGCCCCACCGGTCAGAAACCTGTAAGCGCTGTTATATATTATAACAATATTAACCAACACCAAAGTTGTGCACCCCCTCGTTTTTCAAGCACCCAGTTACTTGTGTGCAGTGAAGGGCCGGGAGCAGCGTCTCTGCAGCAAGCTGTGGAGAGAAAATGGCGCTGGTTAGAGCTGGAGGACGAAGCCCCGCCCCCTACATGGCGCGCTTCCATCCCGCTTTTTTATGCTGGCGGGGGTCCCTGGAATGGTGCCACCGCACCTTACATACATTCCAGCCCCTTATATTAGGTAATATTTGCTGCCCAGGGCGCCCCCCCTCCCCCCCCGCGCCCTGCACCCTTGCAGTGCCTTGTGCGTGTGGGAGCAATGGGCTGCAGCACGGTACCTCAGGAAGACTGAAGTCTTCTGCCGCCTTCACGAAGTCTTCGTTGCTTCTAATACTCACCCGTCTTCTGACTTCTGGCTCTGTGAGAGGGATGGCGGTGTGGCTCCGGGAGTGAGCTGCAAGGCGACCCAAGCGATCAGACCCTCTGGAGCTAATGGTGTCCAGTAGCCTAAGAAGCAGAGCCTTGTAACTCACAGAAGTAGGTCTGCTTCTCTCCCCTCAGTCTTACGATGCAGGGAGCCTGTTGCCAGCAGTGCTCCCTGAACATAAAAAACCTAACAAAAGTCTATTTCCAGAGAAACTCAGGAGAGCCCCCTGTGTGTGACCAGTCTCCTCTGGGCACAGAATCTAACTGAGGTCTGGAGGAGGGGCATAGAGGGAGGAGCCAGGTCACACCCATTAAAGTCTTAAAGTGCCCATGTCTCCTGCAGAGCCCGTCCATACCCCATGGTCCTTTCGGAGTCCCCAGCATCCTCTAGGACGTAGGAGAAAATAGTGCTGAGCAGTGTGCTGGCTGCCTGAGGAAGAAGCTCCGCCCCCACAATGGCGCATTTTTACCTCAGAGACTTTTCATAATATTTATACTGGCGGGGATAGGGCTGTGCCTAGGCATCTTATGCCCCATTTTTGCCAGTTTATAAAGGTGTTTTTGCTGCCCAGGGCGCTTCCCGCGCCCTGCAGTGCCTGTGTGTGTGGGCAGCAATGGCGCGCTGCGCTCCCGCCAGCCGCGCGGTACCTCAGCTGTCACTTTACTTGATAGCAGATCTGTCTTCTTCTACTCACCTGTCTTCTGACTTCTGGCTCTGTGAGGGGGGTGACGGCGTGCTGTGGGAGTGAGCATCTAGACACGGCTAGCGTTCAGTACCCTTCAGGAGCTAATGGTGTCGTGTCAGCCAGAAGCAGAGCCATGAAACTCTTTAGGAAGTTGTTTCCTACTTCTGCCCCCTCAGTCCCACGAAGCAGGGAGACTGTTGCCAGCAGTTCTCCCTGAAAATAAAAAACCTAACATAAGTATTTTCAGAGAAGCTCAGTAGAGCTCCCCTGGAGTGCATCCAGTCTGCCTGGGCACATTTCTAAAACTGAAGTCTGGAGGAGGGGCATAGAGGGAGGAGCCAGTTCACACCCATTGAAAAGTCTTAAGTGCGACCATGGCTCCTGCGGAACCGTCTATATCCCATGGTCATGAAGTGGACCCCAGCATCCTCTAGGACGTATGAGAAAATCCCCATAGACTATAATGGAGCGGTTGCCGGTTGGGGGCACTGGCTTTCAGCCGGTGTAGCTCCGGTTCCTTGGGGTGCCCATGCAAGCAAATTGGTATGCCCAGGGCTACAAAACGTATATCTCCGATAGTTTATAGACCCCATGGATCCGGAGATAGAACCGGGCAAAAATCACCAAAATCCCCATTGACTTATATTACCCCCCCACCCCACATTTTTGTGTTTTACTACCTATAAGCTGGGACTCTGGTAAGGTTATCATACAAAAAACAACTCTACTATCATAGTTCTACAAAAGAAATACAACAAAGTTTTGCCCCCTTTACTGGTACCGATTAGTAAAAAATCTGGCTTTGGCCCATGGACTATGGCCCTCATTCCGAGTTGTTCGCTCGGTATTTTTGATCGCATCGCAGTGAAAATCCGCTTAGTACGCATGCGCAATGTTCGCACTGCGACTGCGCCAAGTAACTTTACTATGAAGAAAGTAATTTTACTCACGGCTTTTTCATCGCTCCGGCGATCGTAATGTGATTGACAGGAAATGGGTGTTACTGGGCGGAAACACGGCGTTTCAGGGGCGTGTGGCTGAAAACGCTACCGTTTCCGGAAAAAACGCAGGAGTGGCCGGGGAAACGGTGGGAGTGCCTGGGCGAACGCTGGGTGTGTTTGTGACGTCAACCAGGAACGACAAGCACTGAAATGATCGCACAGGCAGAGTAAGTCTGGAGCTACTCAGAAACTGCTAAGTAGTTAGTAATCGCAATATTGCGAATACATCGGTTGCAATTTTAAGAAGCTAAGATTCACTCCCAGTAGGCGGCGGCTTAGCGTGTGTAACTCTGCTAAATTCGCCTTGCGACCGATCAACTCGGAATGAGGGCCAATGTGCGAATTTTCGAGGTGAAGCAGGAAGCTTAATCTACAGTATGTAAGAACATCTTGTCTGCCGTAGCGCGGAGTGATAACTTCCTCCTCCATGGATCCCTGCTAGAAAGCACAGCACGAGATCTCACTACTCACCAGGGACAGCTCTGTTGTGTTGTATTGATACCGGCTGCAGCTGTCAAAATCGATAGCTGTAGGTGTCGGAACAGTTAGTGCCACTGACCAGTCATACTTTGCTCTAGTAGCATATCTGCTGTCTAAAAGATAGCAGTGGTGATGCTGACAGGGACGCATAGCTTCCGTCACCTTGCTCGCACCGCCAGAGGCATACATGGGGGAGAAGCGGTATCAGTACACATAATGTGCGCTGATACCACTTCTCCCCATATCTAAGGATCATACATTTACCCCCCCCAAAAAAACCACTTTTACAGCATACTTCCACCCCACCGTGTGGTATTCCTGTGAGGTGTACCTCCACTGATTGCACACCCTGCCAGCAGCATCTAACACAGTGCACCCCAAATGGGGGCCTCTGGTGGTTCCTCTGTGGGCAGGATGTGCCTCACGTGAATTGTTCATACAGGTTATATCATACGACTACACAAGTGCCCGTTCTCCCATGTATGCATTGGGCCCATGTATGGCTTACCTCCCAGTGTAACCTCTCTAGTGCGCCCAATATGGCTGCCTCATCTGGTACGCTTGTGGATGGGATGAAAATACATGGACCTGATAGTTTTGTTTGTACCCTACTCTGAATGTTAGGACGCTGCAATCACCCCCATTTTGTGTCACCTCTTCTAGGGATGGATATTCCACCCAGGGTAATCCTACGCTGTGCGCCGAAGATGGCTGCCGCACCTGGTACCCTGTGAGGGTGGAATACACAGCCCATGGAAGTTATTACCTAAAATGCCTACACCAACCCTGCATTATGATTACTATATGCATTTTAGGTTTCCATTTTATACCTGTGTGGCCTGTGTATTGCTGTATTAATCTACTGTATTATGTTTGTTTTGATGTCTGTAAAGCACCTTGAGTCCTGTTTTGGAGAAAGAGCACTATATAAATAAAATTATTATTATTAAAGTTACTGTAAAGTGCTATGTGAATTAGTGATGAGCGGGTTCGGTTCCTCGGAAACCAAACCCCCCCGAACTTCACCCATTTTACACGGGTCCGAGGCATACTCGGATTCTCCCGTATGGCTCGGTTAATCCGAGCGCGCCCAAACGTCATCATCCCGCTGTCAGATTCTCGCGAGATTCGGATTCTATATAAGCAGCCGCGCGTCGCCGCCATTTTCACTCGTGCATTGGAAATGTTAGGGAGAGGACGTGGCTGGCGTCCTCTCCGTTTATTAATAATATTTGTGCTGCTTATTGCTTAATTGTGGGGACTGGGGAGCAGCTGTATTATATAGGAGGAGTACAGTGCAGAGTTTTGCTGACCAGTGACCACCAGTATACGTTGTCTGCCTGAAAAACACTCCATATCTGTGCTAAGTGTGCTGCATATATCTGTGCTCACACTGCTTAATTGTGGGGACTGGGGGCAGCTGTATTATATAGGAGGAGTACAGTGCAGAGTTTTGCTGACCAGTGACCACCAGTATACGTTGTCTGCCTGAAAAACACTCCATATCTGTGCTCAGTGTGCTGCATATATCTGTGCTCACACTGCTTAATTGTGGGGACTGGGGAGCAGCTGTATTATATAGGAGGAGTACAGTGCAGACTTTTGCTGACCAGTGACCACCAGTATACGTTGTCTGCCTGAAAAACACTCCATATCTGTGCTCAGTGTGCTGCATATATCTGTGCTCACACTGCTTAATTGTGGGGACTGGGGAGCAGCTGTATTATATAGGAGGAGTACAGTGCAGACTTTTGCTGACCAGTGACCACCAGTATACGTTGTCTGCCTGAAAAACACTCCATATCTGTGCTCAGTGTGCTGCATATATCTGTGCTCACACTGCTTTATTGTGGGGACTGGGGACCACCAGTATTATATAGGAGTACAGTGCAGAGTTTTGCTGACCAGTGACCACCAGTATACGTTGTCTGCCTGAAAAACACTCCATATCTGTGCTCAGTGTGCTGCATATATCTGTGCTCACACTGCTTTATTGTGGGGATTGGGGACCACCAGTATATTATATAGGAGGAGTACAGTGCAGAGTTTTGCTGACCAGTGACCACCAATATATATAGCAGTACGGTACGGAAGGCCACTGCTCTACCTACCTCTGTGTCGTCAAGTATACTATCCATTTAGATTCTATACCTGTGGTGCATTTTAGTTTTGCAGTTTGCTGACAGTGACCACCAGTATATATAGCAGTACGGTACGGAAGGCCACTGCTCTACCTACCTCTGTGTCGTCAAGTATACTATCCATCCATACCTGTGGTGCATTTCAGTTGTGCGCAGTATATATAGTAGTAGGTCATTGCTATTGATACTGGCATATAATTCCACACATTAAAAAATGGAGAACAAAAATGTGGAGGGTAAAATAGGGAAAGATTTCCACCTCATGCTGAAGCTGTTGCTACTAGTCATGGTCGAGACGATGAAATGCCATCAACGTCGTCTGCCAAGGCCGATGCCCAATGTCATAGTAGAGAGCATGTAAAATCCAAAAAACAAAAGTTCAGTAAAATTACCCAAAAATCAAAATTAAAAGCGTCTGAGGAGAAGCGTAAACTTGCCAATATGCCATTTACGACACGGAGTGGCAAGGAACGGCTGAGGCCCTGGCCTATGTTCATGGCTAGTGGTTCAGCTTCACATGAGGATGGAAGCACTCATCCTCTCGCTAGAAAACTGCAGTGCCATTCCTAGATGGGCCAGGTGTTTGTGTCGGCCACTTGTGTCGCTTAGCTTAGTCACACAGCGACCTTGGTGTGCCTCTTTTTTTCTTTGCATCATGTGCTGTTTGGGGACTATTTTTTTGAAGTGCCATCCTGCCTGACACTGCAGTGCCACTCCTAGATGGGCCAGGTGTTTGTGTCGGCCACTTGGGTCGCTTAGCTTAGTCACACAGCTACCTCATTGCGCCTCTTTCTTTATTTGCATCATGTGCTGTTTGGGGACTATTTTTTTTAAGTGCCATCCTGTCTGACACTGCAGTGCCACTCCTAGATGGGCCAGGTGTTTGTGTCGGCCACTTGGGTCTTTGTGTCGGCCACTTGGGTCGCTTAGCTTAGTCACACAGCTACCTCATTGCGCCTCTTTTTTTCTTTGCATCATGTGCTGTTTGGGGACTATTTTTTTGAAGTGCCATCCTGTCTGACACTGCAGTGCCACTCCTAGATGGGCCAGGTGTTTGTGTCGGCCACTTGGGTCGCTTAGCTTAGTCACACAGCTACCTCATTGCGCCTCTTTTTTTCTTTGCATCATGTGCTGTTTGGGGACTATTTTTTTGAAGTGCCATCCTGTCTGACACTGCAGTGCCACTCCTAGATGGGCCAGGTGTTTGTGTCGGCCACTTGGGTCGCTTAGCTTAGTCATCCAGCGACCTAGGTGCAAATTGTAGGACTAAAAATAATATTGTGAGGTGTGAGGTGTTCAGAATAGACTGGAAATGAGTGGAAATTATGGTTATTGAGGTTAATAATACTATGGGATCAAAATGACCCCCAAATTCTATGATTGAAGCTGTTTTTGAGGGTTTTTTGTAAAAAAAAAAAACGAATGCAAAACACCCCCCCGAATCCGACAAAAAAATTTCAGGGAGGTTTTGCCAAAACGCGTCCGAATCCAAAACACGGCCGCGGAACCGAATCCAAAACCCGAAAAATTCCGGTGCATATCACTAATGTGAATCCATTTCCAAAGTTCCTCCAGCTGATTCCTACATACACTATTCTAAGTGCTCCAGTTCCCCATCTTGTGGTCAGACATGGTATCACTTGAACATTCCATCAATATAAGGAAAAATAAAGAGGATTGAGTACTCTAGTGTTCTTAAATTTCAGTATACACCAACCCCCTTTTCCTTTTAACGTATGTGCAGAAAAGAATATTAACATTTTGCTCCATATTGTAATATGCAAATAAGGCTTTACACTGAAACAATTGTTTATGAGACGGACTATATTGTTATCAGGGACGTGCGGTGAGCTTAATTGCTGATTGTTATGCATAGAGGGGGATATACAGATGTGGAAGCAAACCAAAAAAACAAGCAATTGGGGAAAAAAATATTGCACTGCAGGTGGGGCAGATGTGCAGAGAGCGTTAGATTTGAGTGGGGTGTTTTCGAACTGAATTGTAGTGTAAGAATAAAGCTGTCTAACATTTGTGGGCTACATGCAACAGCAGACAGTATTTACCCTGCACAGAAAACATATAAATGTTATTTCCTCCCCTTGCATTGCAAAATGGTTTGTTCCAGATACAAACTTACATGCTTTTTCTGCCTTGCTACCAAATCCGAATCAGGCACAGAGAGTTTATTTGTTAGTTGAACTTAAGGTCATTATTTATCAGTTAGGGATAGTAAACATGAAGCAGACATTGTGATATTTTACTGTAACCAATTATAATTAGAGACGTGCGGATTCGGATTTACTCGGTTCTTAATTTTTCTTATTAACTGTCCAAAACACGTGACATCCGAGCGCCAATAAAATGTCATTTTGAGATCCGGGTAAATCCGTACTTGCACATTTCTTATTATAATACGCATTAATGAGTATGAGTACATAATAGCTGTCTGCCCACGGGGATCAGCAGTACTGTGGCTCACAGCTTTTGCACCCAGGACGCAGCACTCAGCTTTAGTTCTCCTTCCTGTATAAGCCCGCCCCCAGACACCAGTGAAGAACTGAAGCTGAGTTCTAAGTACCAGGTGCAGCAGCTGTGATCCACGGTGCCTCTGATCCCTGGGTACAAACAGCCATCGAATAATACCAAAATTAAAGGTACTATAAGGCTTATGTATTGATCTGCACCCCATTCCCCATCCCACAATATATGGTCTGTCTCCACTGCTCCCACCTGATCCTTTTTTTTTTTATCTGGCCCTGTTAACTGTTGTGTTACTGTCATCTACCAACTGCCTGGCTTCACTTCTTGATAACTTTGCTGCCTGGCTTCATCATTTCCTCTTCGATGACCATCTATCTCTTCAATATCCCACTGGAATCCCATGGATGCTACAGCCACTTTGAGGTGCCTTAAAGACAAAAGTTAATAATAGTAATAATTGCTGTCTTCCACAAATTTTCACAGCACAGCGATCAGATCACTACTGCGCATGCACCGCAATGCGCAGGTGTGTCGTACGGGTACAAAGCGGATTGTTGCTGAGCGATGGACTTAACGAAGAATCCATTCGCACAGCCGATCGCAAGGAGGAGATTGACAGGAAGAAGGTGTTTATGGGCGTCAACTGACCGCTTTCTGGGAGACTTTGGGAAAACGCAGGCGTGTCCAAGCGTTTGCAGGGCGGGTGTCTGACGTCAATTCCAGGACCAGACAGGCTGAAGTGATCGCAAGGGCTGAGTAAGTTCAGACCTACTCAGAGACTGCACAAAATGTTTTTGCAGAGCTCGGCTGCACAGGCATTCACACACTTGCAAAGCGAAAACACTCCCCTATAGGCGGCGACTATCTGATAGCAGCGCTGCAAAAAGTAGCTAGCGAGCGATCAACTCGGAATGACCTCCATAGACAAGGACAGCGTTTCAAAAGAAAAAGACTAAGGGGTAAAGTTACTAAAGCTTCTAAAAGTGAAAAGAGGAGATGCTGCCCATAGCAACCAACCATCATTTCCTAGGATGCTGCAACATCACCTCTTTTCACTTTTAGAAGCTTTAGTAAATTTACCTCTTTGGGGAGGGGGGGGGGGTGTTGCAGGTTCAAAAGGGAGTAAGGGTAGTAGCAGGTAGGGAAAGATGTGTACCCAAAAGTACAAGTGGAAATTTTTTTATAAACATATCATCCGCCTGCACAGTCCGTTATGAAGGTACAGAAAGGTAAACCCAGCTCAAACATCAATATTAAGATATGTTTGTGAGGATTTAAATTCCAGCCAAGGGTGCCAGGTAGCTGTGAAGTCTTGAATCCGCTCCGGAGTCACCATTCCAAAATCCTATGTAGAATAATAGCATCATAATAGACTGAAAAACGCGGTTATTGATGTCCCCTCATACATCTATGGCGAAAAAGAATAGCATGTTGAAAACATGGGGGTAGATTTATTAAAATGTCCCTAAGGTTCTTTATGTTCAGTGTGCCGTTTCACTGCATTTTCGTGGTGAAGCGGGTCCAGCTTTCGGGTAAATTTACTATCATTTGTCTATGCGTTATGGGAACACGTTATCTCACCCCTCCAGTGATAAGCGTCCTCCCATAACGAGTGGCCGCTTCGGCCGCAGTCGCTGCTTCCGCGCATGCGCCGTTCAGCAACTCCCAGCGTGCAGTTCGGGAGTTAGGATGGCGCATGCGTGGATGGTAGGAACGAATGCGCTCCGTGGGGGGGGGGGGAATGCGCTCCGTGGGGGGGGAATGCGCTCTGGGGGGGGGGTCTCTCTCGTCGTCTGTGAGGTGAGCTGTAGCGCAGGCTTCGGAAGGGGAGAGATCTCTCCACAATGTCCCCCTGGGTATGAATTTTGATCTGCATCTGGGCTTCACGCTGTGCCTTGGTTGTGTTAGGATGTTATGTGTTTGCTTGTGGGAGGGTTGAAATCACGTCAGTGTGAGCCTACTGTCAACATCTCAATAAAGTTCATTTAAAAAAAAAAAAAAAAAACACAAGACAGCCGCAGCGCCGGGTCCGGACGGCGAACAGGCGGATGGAGGGAGACACTAACGTTCGTACACAACGAACGTTCATAAGTAAGGTCACACAGCAGTGCTCTAAGGAAGACACACAGGCGCCGAAAGGGCTGTGCCAGCATACCGACGCAGCTAAAAGTAGCACAACGCTGGGTACATAGATCAGGGGAAGCGCTATCTGAGCCACATAACGTGTACAGATAACGCATTCCCCCTTAAAGAACATTTATAAATCTACCCCATGGTCTCTTGTTTCCCCACACAAAATCTCTAATGGTATAATGTAAGTTTCTAAACCAGGTTTTAGGAATGTGGATTAGTAAGGTTTGAAGGAAATATAAAACCTTAGGAATAACGTTCATTTTAACTAAGTGCCATTGTCATGTGGTGTCCCACAAGGTTCTATACTATCCCCCATGCTTTTTGCAGTATACATGCTCCCGCTGGGTGAAATAATCAGGCGCCATGGGCTAGTCTACCACTGCTATGCAGATGATACACAGCTGTACTTGTCCTTTGCTCCGGGCACTGATAACCCAATAGCAACCCTAAATGGCTGTCTAGCTGAACTCCAGGAGTGGATGAGTGCTAGTTGGCTGCGACTGAACCCGGATAAAACAGAGGTCCTTATGATAGGACCGCAACATCAAAGGACAAGACTGCAGCATAGCCAACCAACTGGACTTACACTCGGGGATTCAGAATTACAAACCACTGATCGTGTGCGGAATCTTGGTGTTGTCCTGGATGGTGGCTTGACACTTAAACATCAGATATCAGCCACAATCAAATCCTTATTCTTTCACCTGAGAAACATAGCCAGAATCAAGCACTTAATTCCCTCAGATGATCTGCCAAAAGTCATCCACGCATTTGTATCATCTCGATTAGACTACTGTAATGCCCTCTACCTTGGTCTCCCAGCAAAAGAATTACACCGCTTACAGCTGGTGCAAAACACAGCTGCCAGGCTGTTAACCGACCAGCCCCGTTCTAGCCAAATAACACCCATCCTCTACTCCCTTCACTGGCTGCCTGTAAGATGGCGAATCATCTTCAAGATTGGCTTACTGAGTTTCAAAGCACTACATGACCAGGGCTTAAGGTACCTGAAACAGCTTCTGACCCCATACTGCCCCACTCGATTACTGCGATCTGTAGATGAAGGACTTTTAGCAGGACCTAGAATCTCCCGTAATTCATCTGGGGGTCGAGCTTTTAGTCATGTGGCTCCGACTCTGTGGAACTCACCTCCCCGCACAGTGCGAGAGGCCCCAACTATAGAATCCTTCAAAAGTAGACTCAAGACTTTCCTTTTTACTCAAGCATTCCCATAGTGTCCCTTTTAGTATCTACATGCTACATGCCCTTTAGTATCTCCATGATTCTGTATTTTATAAAAATCTTTTCTGTACTTCATTATTTTCTGTACTATATTATGCTATGTATCTGTTAAGCACCTTGAGTCCTATTGGAGAAAGAGCGCTATATAAATACAATTATTATTATTATTATTAAATACACTAAGCCTGCCAAACTATGAGAGACATTTAGTACTCCAATCTCTGAGTGAAGTGTAAGCAGAAGGTGTTTCAAATGATCATTAAAGAGATGGGAAAAGTCAGTGTGTACTGTAACACCAAGTTATTTAAGGCTAGAAGGTGCCAGGAGGAGAAGGACTGTTTGAGACTGTCTAATGAATGTGATGGAGCCAACACATTCACCGCCACTGATTTTGATACGTTGATCTTCAAATTAGGAAGGGAACTAAACTGCTGAAACTCTGACATTAAGTTAGAGATTGAGAGAACCGGGTTAGACAATACTGCCAGTAAATCGTCTGCAAACAAGGCTAATTTATATTCGACAACCCCCACTCTGAGGTCGGTGATATTTGGATTAAGGTGAATGGAACAGGCAAGGACTTCCATGCACAATATAAAAATGAGAGGAGAAAGGGGACACCCTTCTCTAGTTCCATGAGATATTAAAACAGGGTTCGAAAGGGCCTAATTGATTCCAATCCGTGCTGCGGGTGAGTGATAAAGTGCTAATATTCGGTGAAACAGTTGCAATGTCCAGGTGTCTCAAAACCCTTTACATAAAAGCCAGTTAATCCTGTCAGACGCCTTTTCGGTGTCAGTCGACTGCAGGACCACTGGGATTGAAACAGCAGAAGCCAGCTGTATCAGATGTATAACTTTAGTGGTGTTGTCTTGTGCCTCCCTCCCAGGGACAAAGCTCACCTGGTCAGAGTGTATCACATTAGGAAGTAGCAATTAAAGCCTATTGGACATCAATCTTGCGAACAACTTAACGTCTGCATTCCATAGAGAGATTGTTAGTTACCACTTTGAACCGGGTCTTTACCCGTTTTAGGTATGATCAGAATGTGGGCTTCTAACGACTGGGGAGAAAACCCACACTCTTCTGTCACTTTATTAAAGGCCGTTAGCTTTTATGGCAGAAGAGGATCCCAAAAGAGTTTATAGTATGAAATGGTGAATCGATCTGGGCCTGGGCTCATGCCAGAAGGCGTGTCTTTAAGGCCGTCTTCAACTCTGGTTGGGAGAAAGAAGAATCCAACCACATGCTATCATCCTTTGATAGCCGAGGGAGGTCAGTGTCAGTGAGATACTGAGCCACTAGTTCCTGAGAAGTGGCTAAAGCCTTGGGGGATAAAGGCCCATTTAGGTTACAATAGTGCATTTTTAATGTACATGAGTTTTACAAAAAGGTGACTAGTTCTCTTCACTTTACCTAAACAACAGTTACTGATATTACTTTTCTTCATCTTCAGAGTCAGATTACATGAAAAGAGGTGGAATACGCTGGGAAAATTTGTATAATTTCCTGGTGTTCAAAGTAATTGCAAATATCTGATGATTATGACAGACGATTGAACTACTGAAATGCTTGTGATTGGCTGTATGCGAACGCTCAGTTGACAGCGAATGGTGCTCTTTTCGCTATTAGGCAAAGAATATTCTTTTTAGGATTTATTTAAGCAACTTAATTTGTTTAGTTTTCACAGAATATACAAGACAGAGAGGCGTTTCTGTTATATTACAGATGTTTTAAATGAAGCAAATGCAATTGTTACATATAAGCACTAGGTGCTTAATAAGAAGCAGCAGTCCACTGGCATGATACTGTTGGGGGCTTTCACTGATAGTATCCTTTCTTGTCTTTTCCCTCTCCCTCCTTCCCTTTAATTTCACCTATCCTGGCAAAAGTATGGTGGACCAAAAGCGCCCGTTTGGGAGCTTTGGTATAATCCCCATGGTCCTTACGGAGTCCCCAGCATCCTCTAGGACGTAAGAGAAAATAAGATTTTAAACCTACCGGTAAATCTTTTTCTCCTAGTCCGTAGAGGATGCTGGGCGCCCGTCCCAGTGCGGACAACATCCTGCAAGACTTGTATATAGTTGTTGCTTACATAAGGGTTATATTTTTCAGTTGGATCAGTTTTGGACTGATACTGGTTTTGTTTCATACTGTTGACTGGTTCGTATCTTCCATGTTTTACGGTGTGAATGGTGTGGCTGGTATGAATCTTGCCCTTGGATTTACAAAATCCTTTCCTCGTACTGTCTGTCTCCTCTGGGCACAGTTTCTCTAACTGAGGTCTGGAGGAGGGGCATAGAGGGAGGAGCCAGTGCACACCCATACCTAAAGTTCTTTTTTAGTGCCCATGTCTCCTGTGGAGCCTGTCTATTCCCCATGGTCCTTACGGAGTCCCCAGAATCCTCTACGGACTACGAGAAAAAGATTTACAGGTAGGTTTAAAATCTTATTTTCTCTTACGTCCTAGAGGATGCTGGGGGCTCCGTAAGGACCATGGGGATTATACCAAAGCTCCCAAACGGGCGGGAGAGTGCGGATGACTCTGCAGCACCGAATGAGCAAACATTAGGTCCTCATCAGCCAGGGTATCAAACTTGTAGAATTTTGCAAAAGTGTTTGAACCCGACCAAGTTGCTGCTCGGCAAAGTTGTAATGCCGAGACGCCCCGGGCAGCCGCCCAAGAAGAGCCCACCTTCCTAGTGGAATAGGACTTAACCGAATTCGTTAACGGCAATCCAGCCGTAGAATGAGCCTGCTGAATCGTGTTACAGATCCAGCGAGCAATAGACGCCGGAGCGCCAACCTTGTTGACTGCATACAGGATAAACAGAGCCTCTGTTTTCCTAACCCGAGCCGTTCTGGCCACATAAATTTTCAATGCCCTGACCACATCCAGGGACTCTGAATCCTCCACGTCCCTTGTAGCCACAGGCACCACAATAGGTTGGTTCATATGAAAAGAAGAAACCACCTTAGGCAAAAATTGAGGACGAGTCCGCAACTCAGCTCTATCAACATGGAAACTCAGCTCTATCAACATGGAAAATGAGACAAAGCCGCCAACTCCGACACTCGCCGCGCCGAAGCCAAGGCCAATAACATGACCACTTTCCAAGTGAGATACTTCAACTCAACTGTTTGAAGCGGTTCAAACCAGTGAGACTTAAGAAACCGTAACACCACGTTAAGGTCCCATGGTGCCACCGGAGGCAAAAAAGGAGGCTGGATATGCAGCACCCCCTTCACGAAAGTCTGGACTTCCGGAAGAGAAGCCAATTCCTTTTGAAAGAAAATGGATAGGGCCGAAATTTGAACCTTAATGGAGCCTAACTTTAGGCCCATAGTCACTCCAGTTTGCAGAAAGTGGAGAAAACGGCCCAGATGGAATTCTTCCGGAGGAGCAGTCTTGGCTTCACACCAAGACATATAATGCCTCCAGATACGGTGATAATGTTTCGATGTCACCTCCTTCCTAGCCTTAATCAGAGTAGAAATGACCTCCTCCGGAATGCCCTTCTCCGCTAGGATCCTGCGTTCATGCCGTCAAACGCAGTCGCGGTAAGTCCTGGAACAAACAGGGCCCTTGTTGTAACAGGTCTTCCCTGAGAGGAAGAGGCCACGGATCTTCTGTGAGCATTTCCTGTAGATCCGGATACCAGGCCCTTCGAGGCCAATCTGGAACAATGAGAATTGCCTGAACCCCTCTTCGTCTTATGATTTTCAGTATTTTTGAGATGAGAGGAAGAGGAGGGAACACATAGACCAACTGCGTCCACTGCAACCGCCTGAGGGTCCCTTGACCTGGCGCAATATCTCGGAAGTTTCTTGTTGATACGTGAAGCCATCATGTCTATTTGAGGCAGTCCCCACTGACTTGCAATCTCTGCGAAGACTTCCTGATGAAGTCCCCACTCTCCTGGATGCAGATCGTGTCTGCTGAGGAAGTCTGCTTCCCAGTTGTCCACTCCCGGAATGAAGACTGCTGTCAGAGCGCTTACATGACTCTCCGCCCATCGAAGAATCTTTGAGGCTTCTGCCATTGCCACTCTGCTCCTTGTGCCGCCTTGGCGGTTTACATGAGCCACTGCTGTGATGTTGTCTGACTGAATCAGAACCGGTAGACCTTGAAGTAAGGTCTGCGCCTGACGAAGGCCGTTGTATATGGCCCTTAATTCCAGAATGTTGATGTGTAGACAAGCCTCCTGGCTTGACCACAGACCTTGGTAGTTTCTTCCCTGTGTGACTGCTCCCCATCCTCGGAGGCTCGCGTCCGTGGTCACCAGAACCCAGTCCTGGATGCCGAACCTGCGACCCTCTAGAAGGTGAGTACTCTGCAGCCACCACAGGAGAGACACCATGGCCCTGGGGGACAGGCGGATCATCTGATGAATCTGTAGATGTGACCCGGACCACTTGTCCAGAAGGTCCCACTGAAAAGTCCTGGCATGGAACCTGCCGAATGGAATGGCCTCGTAAGACACCACCATTTTTCCCAGCACTCGAGTGCAGTGATGTACTGACACCCTGTCCGGCATCAACAGGTCCTTGACCAAGCTCTGAAGTTCCTGGGCCTTTTCTTTTGGAAGAAAACCCCTCTTTTGTTCCGTGTCCAGAATCATGCCTAAGAAAGGCAATCGGGTCGTTGGAACTAACTGTGACTTTGGTAGGTTTAGGATCCAACCGTGTTGTTGCAACACCCTCAGGGAGAGTGATACGCTGTCCATCAATAGTTCTCTTGATCTCGCTTTTATCAGATCGTCCAAGTATGGGATAATTGTGACACCCTGCTTGCGCAGGAGCACCATCATCTCTGCCATTAATTTGGTAAAAATCCTCGGGGACGTGGAAAGCCCAAACGGCAACGTCTGAAATTGGTAATGACAATCCTGCACCACAAATCTCAGTAACGCCTGATGAGGTTGATAAATGGGGACATGAAGGTATGCATCCTTTATGTCCAGGGACACCATATAATCTCCCCCCTCCAGACTTGCGATGACCGCTCTGAGCGATTCCATCTTGAACTTGAACCTCTTCAAGTATAGGTTTAAGGATTTTAAATTCAGAATGGGTCTGACCGAACCGTCTGGTTTCGGGACCACAAACAGGGTTGAGTAATAGCCCATCTCCTGCTGAAGCGGGGGAACTTTGACCACCACTTGTTGAAGGCACAACTTTTGAATTGCTGCCAGAACTACCTCCCTCTCTGGGGAAGAAGTCGGCAGTGCCGATTTGAAAAACCGGCGAGGAGGCACCTCTTCGAATTCCAGCTTGTACCCCTGGGAAACAATGTCTATTGCCCAGGGATCCACCTGAGAGTGAACCCAGACCTGGCTGAATAGACGAAGACGTGCCCCCACAGGAGCGGACTCCTCCCGCGGAGCCCCAGCGTCATGCGGTGGATTTAGTAGAAGCCGGTGAGGACCTTTTTCTTCCTGGGAACTGGCTGTAGTTGGCAGCTTTTTCCCCTTGCCCTTACCTCTGGCAAGAAAGGAAGATCCCCGAGCTCTCTTGGATTTATGCGACCGAAAGGACTGCATCTGATAATGTGGCGCTTTCTTAGGCTGTGAGGAAACATAAGGTAAAAAAGTTGATTTACCTGCAGTAGCTGTGGAAACCAGGTCTGCGAGACCTTCCCCAAACAATTACTCACCCTTGTAAGGTAAAACCTCCATATGCCATTTTGAATCGGCATCACCCGTCCACTGTCGGATCCACAGTGCTCGCCTGGCAGAAATCGCCATAGCATTCGCTCTGGACCCCAGTATGCCTACATCCCTCTGAGCCTCTCTCATATAAAGGACCGCATCCTTAATATGGCCCAGGGTCAATAAAATAGTTTCCTTATCCATTGTATCCATATCAGTAGATAAGGTATCGGTCCACGCTATAACAGCGCTACAAACCCAGGCCGACGCTATTGCCGGTCTGAGTAAGGTACCGGTATAAGTGTAAATTGACTTCAAGGTAGTTTCCTGCTTGCGATCCGCAGGATCCCTGAGGGCAGCGGTATCCTGAGACGGCAGCGCCACCTTTTTGGAAAGGCGCGTCAACGCCTTGTCCACCCTTGGGGAGGATTCCCACCGTATCCTGTCCTTGATCGGGAAAGGATACGCCATAAGAATCCCTTTGGGAATCTGCAGTTTCTTGTCTGGAGTTTCCCAAGCACTTTCAAATAACTCATTTAATTCAAAAGAGGGTGGAAAAGTAACCTCAGGCTTCTTTTCTTTAAACATGTGGATTTTTGGATTAGGCACCGCGGGGTCATCTATAATATGCAGCACATCCTTTATAGCAATAATCATATAATGAATACTCTTTGCCAATTTTGGCTGCAACCTCGTATCATCATAATAGATACTGGATTCAGAATCTGTGTCGATATCAGTGTCAACTACCGGAGAAAGTGGGCGTTTTTGAGACCCTCTGTACGGTATCCGGACTCCAGGTCGACAACAAAAAGGTCGACACACCTTAGGTCGCCGCCAATTGGTCGACACACCTTAGGTCGACATGGAAAAAAGGTCGACATGGACAAAAGGTCGACAGGAACAAGGTCGACATGGAAAAAGGTCGACATGAGTTTTTCACAATTTTTTTCTTTTTTGGAACCTTTTCATACTTAACGATCCACGTGGCTACGATTGGAACGGTAATCTGTGCCGAGCGAAGCGGAGCGAAGGCACCATGCCCGAAGCATGGCGAGCGAAGCGAGCCATGCAAGGGGACGCGGTGCACTAATTGGGGTTCCCGGTCACTCTACGAAGAAAACGACACCAAAAAAAACATAAAAATCTCATGTCGACCTTTTGTCCATGTCGACCTTGTTCCTGTCGACCTTTTGTCCATGTCGACATTTTGTCCATGTCGACCTAAGGTGTGTCGAACAATTGGCATCGACCTAAGGTGTGTCGATCTTTTTGTTGTCGACCTGGAGTCCCAGACCCCTCCAAAGGGCCTTGTGGGGAAACTGTCTCCAGATAAAGTCTTCCCTGAGTGTGTGGTGTGTCAGTACGTGCGTGTCGGCATGTCTGAAGCGGAAGGCTCTCCTAGGGATGAGGTGGAGCGCATGAGTGTGGTGTCTCCGTCGGCAACACCGACACATGACTGGATGGAAATGTGGAATATTTTAAATGCAAATGTGAATTTATTGCACAAACGTTTGGACAAAGCAGAGTCCAGGGACAGTACAGAGGGGTCTGGGACTCCAGGCCCTTTGGAGAGACAGAGAGAGAGTATGACAGCACACACCCAGCGCCAATAACCCCGGCCAAAAAATTACCCAGATACAGCGCTATTTGTATATTCACTGCGCCAAATTATGTGCCTCCCCCTTCTTTAAAACCCTCTGTCACCGGTGATCAGCAGGGGAGAGTCCGGGGAGCCAGCTTCTCAGCGTGTGCTTGTGGAGAAAATGGCGCTGGTGAGTGCTGAGGGAGAAGCCCCGCCCCTCAGTGGCGGGCTTCGGTCCCGCACTTTGAACCAACTGGCGGGGATACCAAAACACACAAATAAGTGTATATTTACTTACAGCCAGTCCTAGAGGAATACATTGCTGCCCAGGGCGCCCCCCCCCCCCCCCCCGCGCCCTGCACCCAACAGTGTGCGCTGTGTGTGTTCTGTGTGGGAGCAATACTGCTATTGGAACAACTGTAGAATTATCTTTCACTTGAAAACATTTTTTTCAGTTATTGATCTCTATCTAGATTTCACGGGCTACTTGGCAAAAGTATAGCTACATATACTGATCTGAGATTACGTAGTGGTGTAGTCTCACGTTACAAATATTCTGACTTTATGTGTTGTGTTTTCTCTTTTTAAAACTCTTTTTAAAAATTATTTGTTGACTTGTTTATTTCTGTCCTATATGATGTACTACGCAATGAGCATTACTTTGATATTATTATTGTAAAAATAAAAGTTACGTTTTAATTTATAAATTAAGAGTGCCCCGATTCTTGTTGCCTTCACCTGATCCGAAGGGATGTCCATCAGGCAAAAGCGAGGAGGGGGACATGTCTTGAAGTATACAGCATATTTGTGAGTGACGACTTCCCGCACCCAAGCGTCTGAAGTAGTCTTCAACCATACCTGGGTGAACTGTAGAAGTCGGCCTCCCACCGCTGGCTTGTCAGATTTGGAAGCCGGCTGACGGGCAGCCCAGGCACGTTTAGGCTTGGGGGTTTTGGAAGTGCAAGATTGTTTTGGGCATGCCTGACCCTTTGCTTTACCTGGAGTACGAAAGGAAGTACTCTTAGCCGACGCCAAGTCAGCGACAATCTTGTTGAGATCCTCACCAAATAGGATGTTTCCTTTAAACGGGAGCACCTCAAGGGTTTTCTTAGAGTCCAAGTCCACCGACCAGGACTGCAACCAGAGAATATGGCGAGCCAAAATGGATGTTGTAGCAGCCTTGGCCGCCAGAACACCTGCATCTGAAGATGCTTCTTTAATGTAATGAGATGCTGTGACAACATAAAACATTGTCTGGCATGTTCAGAGAAATTGGACGGAAACTCAGCCTCTATTTCCTGTGCCCACGCCTCAATAGCTTCTGCGGCCCAAGTAGCCGCAATGGTGGGCCTATGCGCAGCCCTGGCAAAGGTATAGATAGCTTTTAAGCAGCCCTCCACACGCTTATCTGTCGGCTCCTTGAGAGAAGTGACGGTAGTGACAGGCAGAGCAGATGACACCAACAGCCGAGCAATTTGCGAATCCACCGGCGGTGGCGTTTCCCAATTTTTACTCAATTCTGCCGCAAGGGGTTAGTTAGCGGGCTAGCATCTTCTTGTGCGGGGTGAATTTCTTTCCAGGGTTCTCCGGGGATTCCTGGCGTATGTCAACCAAGTGGTCAAAATTAGGTAAAACCAATTTAGTAACCTTCTGACGTTTGAACCTATCCGGTTTCTTAGATGTAGTAGCAGGTTCGGGATCATTGTCATTATAAAGAATGAGCCTGATAGCCTCTAATAGACCAGGAACATCCACCTGTAAAACAGATGCCCCATCAGAAACGTCATGATCAGAGTCTGTGGGGTCAGTATACACGCCATCTTCATCGGAAGAGGTATCCGGAACATGCGTGGATTAAGAGGAAGTAACAGCCCGCTTAGAGGACTTCTTAGGTTTAGTCTTAGGCGGGTGAGGGTCAGGAATACGTTTATCCAAAGAGTTATTCAATTGCTGTAACTGAGTGGACAGAGCATCTGTCCATGGTGGATTAACCGCAGGGACCATATAAGGCTGATAAGGCACAGGGGGTCCCATAGGGGGCGCGAGTCTAGTTACCAGCGTAGTCAGTAAATTAGAAAGGCCCTAATGTGCCCCCGTTGTTACAAACTGACTAGGGGGGGGGGGTACAGAACCCCCAAAACCTGAACCCTCCGCAGCCATGTTATCCTCAAATGGATCTGGGACATCATAACCGCGTACGGCGGAATCAGCCCCAGACCCATC
Source organism: Pseudophryne corroboree (assembly GCF_028390025.1). Lineage (NCBI taxonomy): Eukaryota > Metazoa > Chordata > Amphibia > Anura > Myobatrachidae > Pseudophryne > Pseudophryne corroboree. Next base: position 244,865,738 of record NC_086445.1, on the reverse strand, counting down.
GCCCCCTGTAGCTGACATGAAATTAAAGCGTAAATCACGAGCGACACAGTACAATAATCACCAGATATAATACCTAACACAAATCCCCCGTGCAGTGTTACAGCACAAACAGAGGATTTCTGAGGTAAACTGTGACTGAAAAACACAGAGGAAAATACAAAATACGTATATCCTGTGAAATACCTATATTATCTAATAAACCTGACGCACAAATCCAGTGCCGTAACTAAACATTTTAGCGCTGTGTGCAAGAAACGGCATCGGCGCACCTCCCCCATAAAACGTAAGCCGGCGGCAGTGCGCAAAAAATATAGGGGAGTGGCTTCACGAGAAAGGGGTGTGGCCACAAAATAATACCAATTCATATAATGGTGCACAGTAGTCTCCATTATTCAAATTACGCCGCACAGCAGCGCCACTACACCAGGTAGTGCCCCTTTTTCACATTACGGCAGACAGATTCCCCTTTTTACACATTACGGCAGACAGCGTACCCTTTTTCACATTACGGGAGACAGATTCCCCGTTTTACACATTACGGTAGATAGCGTGCCCTTTTTACACATTACGGCAGACAGCGTCCCCTTTTTTACACATTACGGCAGACAGCGTCCCCTTTTTACCCATTACGGCAGACAGCGTCCCCTTTTTTCACATTACGGCAGACAGCGTCCCCTTTTTTCACATTACGGCAGACAGCGTCCCCTTTTTTACACATTACGGCAGACAGCGTCCCCTTTTTACACATTTCGGCAGACAGCGTCCCCTATTTTACACATTACGGCAGATAGCGTCCCCTTTTTACACATTACTGCAGACAGCGTCCACCTTTTACACGTTACGGCAGGCAGAGTCCCCCTTTTACACGTTACGGCAGGCAGAGTCCCCCTTTTACACGTTACGACAGGCAGAGTCCCCCTATTACACATTACGGCAGGCAGATTCCCCCTTACAAGCCCCCCGCCCACCCTTAGAGTGTAGTGTAGTGTAGTGTAGTGAGGTGTAGTGTAATACACTGTAGTGTAGTGTACTGTAGTGAAGTGTAATGTAATATAGTGAAGTGTAGTGTAGTGTCTGTGTAGGCACTTACGTGAAGTGTACGTTCTTCCAGCGCTGTTGCCGGCTCCTGACTCCTCCTGACAGAGTCCACTTCACAGGGAGAACTCAGCCGCAGCGCTGCCAGGACCTCAGCAGCAGCGGCGGCAGCTTCAGCGGGACACATGTGCGCGGGCGGCAGCGGCTTGGCTGGGAGAGGAGGCGGGTGGGTGGAGGACGGACATTGCAGCTTCACGCGCTGCAGCACTGTAAGCTCCGGCTTGGCTGGGGGAGGAGGTGGAAATCATCGCGGAGGCGGGGGCCGGGCATTACTCACGGCTTCATGAGCTGTACTGCTAGTTCCGGCTTTGGGGCGAGGGGAGGCGGAGCTGACAGTTCCTTATCACCTGAGAGTAGACGGTGAGGCCGGCTGATTGCGCCCTAGATCATCCTGCGCTGAGTGCAAGGCACACAGCACACATACCTAGTTACGGCACTGCACAGAGCCTCTTCAGGTTACAGAATATAGGGATAGCAGTAGGAGTGAGATACACGGAGTAGAGATCACCCAGCAGCTATATGCACACACACGGTCTCATGTACAATGTAGGAATTATGACAAACAATAAAACTGCACTGGAATAGAAATACTATTACTGAGTAAAGCTAGGTATATAAACAGATATATCAATGCACAGTACAAACTGGATGAATATCACAGGGTACTTGTACTAAATAACCCTAAAGTATGCACTTTTTCTTAACTAACACTGTCTAAACGACATGTAGAATACTTAAGTGTCCTGTAAATGCACAGCGCCGATGATGCAGGTGGCTTTACAGAGGAGGCATCACCCAGCAGTCCCAGAATCAGCGCAGCTGTGTGTAATGGCGCCCAAACACTGACAGGGAGTGAGGGAGACAGAAAGATGCAGCTCCAGGGCGGGTACATAACTCTAAATGGTGCCCAGGGGCTTGGGGAGGGGCTACAGGTCAGAGCCTTATCCTCTTGCTGGACTTCACCACCGGGTGCTGCGGGTTTTAATAAACTGGATTATAGCCTAATCTGAGCTGTGCCCTTGCCCTGATGGTCTAGTGGGGTCCCTGTACTGCCACAGGGTCCACACCAGCGCGCGCGGCCCACCTCCTAATGGCAGCGGCGTATCGCGATTTCCAGCGGGTTCCGTCTGGGGGACACTCTTACCTCCTCCCTGAGTGTGCTGTGGCCACGCTATCCCAGAAAACTTCGGATAGTGTGTGTGCCCTGGGTGAAGAACCAGAGCCTCCGCTGTAAGTACCCGGCAAACAGGGACGCAGGAGTATACAGCGCCGCTGGGGGAGGTGATGGAGCTGCAGCAGATATCAGAATGATATCTAGCACTAGAGTGCCTCTGCTGCAGCCCTTGAAGTCACCAACAGGCACCAACTTACAAACTGAGCTCCTGTGCACGGAGGCAGGGTTATAGAGGAGGCGGCACGGAGTATCTTGGAAACAGTCAAAGCTATTAGCCTGTTGGTGCCTCGGATCAAGATCCTACTCTACACCCCCAATGTTATTCCCTGTTTGTTGAGCAAAACTGGAGAGGGGGACGTTTCTTGAAAGAGGTGGCGTATCCGTGAGTGACGACTTCCCTTACCCAGGCTTCCGAAGTGGTCTGTAACCACGCCTGAGCAAACCGTAGAAGTCGGCCTCCCACCCTGGCATACCCTAGGGGGAGGCCTGCCCCGTCACGCAGCAGGCTTGGAAGCCGGCTGACGGGCAGCACAGGTACATTTAGGTTTGGGCTAAGAGGTTTTGGAAGTGCGAGCCTGTTTCGGGTACGCCTGACCCTTTGCTTTACCTGGAGGTTGAAAGGAACAAAAGGAAGTACTCTTAGTCTTTGGAGCTGAAGGAGAAGTACTAGGCAAACATGCAGTCTTAGCTGAAGCTAAGTCAGTAACAATCTTGTTGAGATCTTCCCCAAAAAGAATGTTTCCCTTAAAAGGAATCACCTCCAAGGTCTTTTTAGAATCCAGATCTATGGACCAGGACCACAACCAGAGGATCCGGCATGCCAGAATAGACGTAGTAGACGCTTTAGCCGCAAGGTGATAATGTCGATATTATCTTAGACCGAAAAGCTAAACCTCTAAATACTCTATTACCGTGGAGCCGCTATGGCCGCTAGACTGAATGCACGTGCTACGCACTTTGTACGCTATTTGCGTACAGAGTCCTGCATGTGGTACGTACTTGGCGTACACACACCGCGCTGAGTGTACAGAGTACACACAGTGTGCGCACACACAATTGATAACCTTTAAACCTTGATAGTGATACAATGCAATGATATGATTACGCTTTAAACCCTTAGCAGCAAAGTACTGCAACGATGTTATACCTTAAACCTTAAGTAGCGCTGACGGTATAAAGTACCCGCAGTGCGTACACATTATCAATACTTATACACTTTATACAGATAAATACACTTTTAAAACCCTTGCAGGAAAGTGAAGACACAACACCGATTTGTAGTTGAAACCACAGGGTTCTAAGGCCACCGTGGATTATTCAAAAAAGGTAAAACATTACAAATCATACACTACAGGCTAACAAGATAAATCTAAACAGAATAATGGCTACAGAGAATGTACATACGTGAGAATGTTCGCAAGCGCAACCCGGCCGGTCCTCCGCTGGTCATACAGATAGCGTTCAGAGTCTTCTGACCGGCCAGGCAACAATGGTCTTTTTATACACAACTTACATACACAATACAATGGTCACTGTAATCGCATTGTCCATTGGACACAGAGATGTGTCTTTTCATTACAGGTGAGGTCATAGGTTGATTTGAATAGGTGGGCGATGTCTTTCCCCAACTGCTCTTGTGGGTGGTATCCTCTGGATTCCCGCCGCATACATAATATACAGTAAATACAGTCAATATCTATATTCTACTTTTGCACATAACTATACGCTGGAACATGCGATCTTTCTCTAACCAACACCGGAATGTTACCCTCAAAATACCCTACAGCTGGATACTAGACATCACCTTCTAACCTTTATCTGACTCTTCCTATCATGCAAAGGCGAATCCCTTAGTCCTGGAACTGTTTAAACTATTAATACTCGCTGATGTGGTGCAGAGGAGCTATGGGTAAAAAATGCACTATTTTGGTTAAATATGTAATGTTCTAATAACCCTCTACGCGCTCACAAACTCTACCGTAAATGCGCATACCACACGCTTAAGGCGCATGGCCGTGGAAAGCTCCTTCACGCAAATTGCGGATATGTGCACGCACGGCAGACTGAGTGCACGCGCAGCGGGCATGTGCATGGGGTTAGTACAAGTCATATGCATTACAATATTTTTCGACTTTAACAGTCTACCCTTTGGCAGTCAACAATAACTGCCACTATCTAAACATTAAACAGAAAAATATACAATACAATATCTTCAGATGATTGGATGGTAGGAGGAGAGGTGTAAGTGGGAAATGTATGACCTAGTGGGATAGTAAAAGCATGTATGTATGAAATCCGTCTGAGGGGCATGTATCATTGTGCCGTACATGTTCTAGAAAAGCTTCGAGGTATTGCGAAGTATACATTAAATCCTTCTTATCCCGTATTAAGGGTCTGTAAGTTGGCCAACAAACACTACCGAGCTCTTTTCGTCTTCTTGTTCCAACAAATGGGGTGCACATTTAGTTGATGATACATGGAGGGGGAACATATGTGACTGCTAATATATGGGTATTACCTATCGACTATGTGTGACACTACCTGAAGGTTGTAGAGATGAAGATAAGACACGTATCACAAATACATTCACATAACATTTGTGCAATCGTTCTTGGGTGTTGGTTGAAGTCTTGTCCGGATGGGTGTATCTTTGCTGAAAATGTTAATCAAAGTATTTTCTGGATGGATGTATTGTTCATCAAAAGTCTTTTCCGAATGGATGTATTGTTCATCAAAGTCTTTTCCGAATGGATGTATTGTTCATCAAAGTCTTTTCCGAATGGATGTATTGTTCATCAAAGTCTTTTCCGAATGGATGTATTGTTGCTTGAGGGAAAACAAAGGAGAAACGGGTGAAAGAAACGGACCGTGGAATCACGTCTTATCACAACATTGTCTCTATTGATGGGTCATAAATTAAATCAGTTGTTGTAACAATGCCCCCGCTCCTCAAACTCATCACTTTGGTACTGCGCTTGCGCCACGTTAAAACTCGAACATATCTAAATATCAAACCAATCATTATGACAACTCCCAGGATACAAAGGAGAAACTTTCCTACACTCACGATAACATTTTGAGCCCATTCTCCTAAACCTGAGAACCAATTGCGTGGGTTCAACCATGAGACCCAGCCGGTCAGTTCATTATTCACAGCAGTAAGGGTAAGATTGTGTCTCCTTCGGAACTCCCACTTCAACTGTAAGATATCGTCCATCTTTTGATCTATGACCTCGGTTGGGTCATCAGTGCTGTTAGTAATATACGTGCAGCACTACACACCATACTGAGTTGCCAAAGTGACGCAGTACCCGCCTGTCACCGCTGTGATATAATTGAGAACCATCCTGTGCTGGATCAGTTCCGTTTTGTAAGCTTGCAACTCCCTCCCTGTATACCTGAAGGTGTCCTCATACATCTCGGTGATATTATCTATCAGGTTCGCTAGCGCATGGATATACCTATAATTTATAATTTCTCTGGCAGTACGGGTGATGTCTAACGCGAGAAGGAATTGAATCCCGGTGGATTCGTGTATCAAATCAGAGGCTGCGTGCTCTGTCCTATCTATAAGGTGTCTCTTAACAATGTGTTCATAGTGAGTGTGAGTGTAAGGAGCTTGAGCATTGCGGTGAACGTCTTTCATCTTATTATGGGTTATGGTCATAACTTCTGGCAACACTCTTCCAATGTAACACAATCCCTCTGAGTTTGGGGCAAGCCACTTATACGCCTTCCTCCCGCATATGAAATATGCATCATCGGGGAGAACATATGGGACAGAATATGACATTACCATATTGCAAACCTTCCAAGTGAAAAATCCTATCCCTAACTCTCTCATCTGTTCAGTACACGTATCAGGCTGTATGATATGCGCACAGTACCCTGGTGATAGTTCTCCAACCCGCATGGTTCTACTTCCTAGAGTATACCTGTACCGAAAATACCTTCCACCGTCGGCTATTTGGCGTATAAGTTCTGAGTCTACGGGCATTCTGTCGGCTCTGTGTGAAAATGCCATGGTTTGGTTATTCCATGTTACTTCCCAATTTCCCGGCTTTCGGGAATTGGAAATGTTGAAACATACTAAGGATCTATCCACATGATATTGGTGGAGCTTCAAACTAGGGGGCTTAGAAATATAATTTTTTTTGTCCACTGGTCTCCCACCCCGTAATTCAAGTACCTCATCTATTGTTAAAGGATACGGTACTAGTCCTGACCTGCTCCGACCCCGAGGTACTTGTGAGCACACCCAACATTCTGTTTGGTTTAAAACCTTACCCACTAATGAGTGATAATAACTCAATGGATGACGGTCCATGTTGATATTAAGGCTGGACTGACATCTCTGGATGCACCCGTCCTCAACTATGTTTTCACAATTTCTACAGATACAATTTTCCTCAGCCAACAATCCTTCACAGTGCCTCCCAGTTTCTAGACTACCAGATCGTTTTCTGATACTCGCCTTTGCTCGATGGATGTGTTGCTCTTGGAATTCTACTAATCCGTCCTTGTCATCAGAACCCATTCCAGATCCTTTCTCGACCTCTCTGGTATTCTCACCGAAACAGACTGCTCTGGTCAACAACAGGGTCAACAGGAAAACCCGGAATGCAGTCTCTTGGGGTAGATCCATCTTGTTAAGGGGAGAGAAAAAGGAGCAAGGAAGGGGGAAAAGAAGGTAATGGGAGATTGAGAAAATAATAAAAAGGAAAAAGAAATTTGGTGCGACAACCGCCTCTGGTCTTGTAGTTCTCCGTGCTCAGGTGCCGTGACAACAGTCCTGCCTCTCAACCTTCCCGGAACAGGCACTCCAGTGATACGATTTCCTCTACACTCTGCTCTTTGTCACGGGCTCTCTCTGGGTCAGCGACCTTCTTACAGTGGGACGAGTGGACTCAAGTCTCTCTCTCGGCAACCTTTAATGCTGTCGGGCTGGTTAGTAAGACTTGGTACGGTCCTTCCCATCTGTCAATAAGGCAACCTGAGCGTAGAAAATTTTGAATCATTACATAATCCCCAGGTTCAATGTCATGACAATTACTGTTTGGTAGGTCAGGAATCACCAGCTTTAGATTTCTGTTTTGATTCCTCAACTGCTGGCTCATCTTAACCATATATTTTACAGTCACCTCATTATTGCATTTCAAATAATCCTGGGGGTCTATCATTACATGGGGTTGTCGACCAAAAAGAATCTCAAAGGGTGATAGGTTAAGGGGGGACCTGGGAGTGGTTCTGATGCTGTACAATACAAGTGGCAAAGCTTCTGGCCACAACAATCCAGTTTCAGCCATCACTTTGCTCAACTTGTTCTTAATAGTGCGGTTTACTCTTTCCACTTTCGCACTCGCCTGTGGGCGGTACGGAGTATGCAGCTTACTATTAATTCCCATCAGTTTGCACATAACCTGAAAGACTTCACCTGTAAAATGGGTACCCCTATCGCTTTTAATTATCCTAAGGATACCATATCTGCACACAAATTCCTGCACAATTTTCTTTGCAGTAAACGTAGCAGTATTTGTGGCAGCGGGGAACGCTTCTACCCAATTTGAAAACACGTCAATACAAACTAACACATATTTTCAATTTCTGCAGGGTGGCAACTGTATGAAATCAATTTTTATCACCTGAAAAGGGCCGTCTGTTGGCGGGATATGGGATGGTTCTGTTGGTATTGACTTTCCAATATTCTTCCTCAAGCAGATAAGACATATCATTGTTCTCTTACCCGCATGAACCAGTAGGCTCTCACCAGCATACACATACCCTCTTTGCCCAGATGAGTCAGACCGTGTGCCGCCTCAGCTAAGCTTGAAAGATATGCTCTGGGGGCTACTGGCTTACCCTGTCCATCTGTCCAGAGTCCTGAGGACTCCTGGCCATATCCTTTTGACCTCCAGACTGCCTTTTCCTGTGGAGAACACAAATTTTGCATTTTACTTAATTTTTGTGTGTTGACGGTATTGAATACCATCAGTTGTGTGATATCTGTCTGTATGGGGGTTCTGGCTGCTGATTTAGCAGCTTCGTCTGCCCTGCTGTTACCAAGTGACACTGGATCTTGGCTGTAAGTGTGGGCTTTGCACTTGATAACAGCCACTCTGTCAGGTTCCTGTATCGCTGTTAGAAGTCTTTTTATGTGGGATGCATGCGCTACAGGTGTGCCAGCTGCCGTCATGAAATTTCTGAGGCGCCATAGGGCCCCGAAATCATGTACTACTCCAAAGGCATACCTAGAATCTGTATATATATTGGCTGACTTACCCTTAGCCAATTCACACGCTCTGGTTAGGACGACCAGCTCAGCAACTTGTGCTGAGTGCGGTGGGCCCAGGGGTTCAGCTTCTATGATACCTTTGTCATCTACGACTGCGTATCCAGTACACAAGTCTCCCGAGTCCGTCTGTCTGTGGCAACTACCGTCAGTGTAAAAAGTAAAATCTACGCCTTCCAGTGGGTTGTCACTAATGTCGGGTCTTGCAGTGAAAGTTTGGTTCAGATATTCCATACAATCATGTGTGTCAGTGTCTATACTAAATCCTCCTTCACCATCATTCTCATCCTCCACCCTTTGTGCCTGTCCAGGCACACCTGGGAGATAAGTTGCAGGATTTAGTGCGCTGCATCTCTTTATGGTGATGTTTACAGGGGCCATTAGTGCTAATTCCCACCTTGTAAACCGTGTTGATGAGACATGTCTGGTTTGGGCAGAATTCAGTAAGGCTGACACTGCATGAGGTGTATGGATTGTCAGGTTGTGTGCCAACACTACATCTTCACTTTTACTCACTAGCAAGGCTATCGCTGCAACACTTCGCAAGCATGTGGGGAGAGACCGTGCTACGGTGTCCAACTGTGCACTGTAGTAAGCTACCGGCCTGCTGGCATCACCATGTCTCTGGGTTAGGACACCTGCCGCACACCCAGCACTTTCCGTACCGTACAACTCAAAAGGTTTCCCATAATCTGGCATGCCTAATGCAGGTGCCTGTGATAGGCATTGTTTAAGTCTCTCAAATGCCAGTTCGGACTCATCTGTGTGAGAGATCCGAACTGGTTTGTTTGAGGAGACCATTTCCTGCAAAGGTAAAGCTAGTATGGAGAACCCTGGGATCCAGTTTTGGCAGTACCCACACATTTCAAGGAAAGGGTGGATCTGCTGCTGGGTTTGTGGCAGGGTCATGTCGCGAATCACCTGTATCCTATCAGCGGTGAGGTGTCTAAGTCCTTGTGTCAAGCAATGTCCCAAATATTTTACCTTGGTCTGGCACAACTGTAACTTATCCTTTGAAACCTTGTGTCCCGTATTAGAAAGGTGAAACAGAAGCTGTTTCGTATCTTTCAAGGACGACTGGAGTGAATCTGAACACAGCAGTAAGTCATCTACATACTGTATTAATACTGATCCGCTCTCAGGTTGAAAGGATTGTAAACAGTCATGCAAAGCCTGGGAGAAAATACTTGGGCTGTCAATGAAACCTTGGGGTAGGCGAGTTTAGGTGTACTGTACTCCCCTGTATGTAAATGCAAACAAGTATTGGCTGTCAGGGTGCAGGGGACCGAAAAGAAAGCAGAACAGAGGTCAATGACAGTGAAAAATTTCGCAGTATGGGGAATTTGCATGAGGATGACAGCTGGATTTGGCACTACGGGGAATTGGCTCTCAACTATCTTGTTTATCCCCCTTAAATCCTGCACTAGCCTGTACCCCTCCCCCCACTCTTTTTCACAGGGAAGATGGGACTATTGGCAGTGCTGGACGTCCTAACTAGGATGCCCTGTTGTAGCAAGCGCTCTATGACTGGGTACACTCCTAATTCCACCTCTGGCTTCAGAGGATACTGTGGGATTTTTGGAGCTATCCTACCATCTTTTACTTGCACTACTACAGGAGCTACATTTGCCATCAATCCAGTGTCTTGTCCATCTTTGGTCCAGAGGGATTCCGGTATCTGGGAGATCATTTCCTCTACCTTGGATGGACACTTGTCTTTAACAGCAGAGTGTGACATTAACCTTTGTGGGGTGTCTAGCATATCCTGCACTTCCTGAACGTGATTCTCGGGTATATCTAAGAAAACACCTTCAGGAGTACAATATATGACACACCTCATCTTACACAATAAATCTCTCCCAAGTAGATTAGTCGGAGCCGATGCAGCTAGCAAAAAGGAATGCTTGGTTTGCAAAGGCCCTATCATAATCTCCGCTGGTTTACTTAAAGGGTAGTGTTGCACTATTCCTGTTACCCCCATTGCTGAAGTTGTTTTACCCGTGGTTTTCATGCCTACCGTTGAATTTAACACTGACCTGGCCGCCCCTGTATCTACAAGGAAAGGTAGTGATCTACCAGCTACATCAACTGTAACCTCGGGTTCATTTCCAAGGCTAGCAATCAACTTCACTGGCTGCAAACTACAGGTGTGGCCTAACCCCTATTGTATGTTGTGACCCTCCCGCAGCGCGCTGGCAGCTACAATATGTGAGGGGGGTAGCTGAGAATTTCCAGAGGTCTGACAGTCCCTCTTAGGTGGGTACCTCCTTGTTTCCCCTGCGTGTGGCTCATAATTCCTCCTGTGCGATCCCTGATCCCAATTAAGTGCGTTATGCTGCGAGTCATGTTCTGGTCTAGGGGGTCGATATACGTTGCGTGTGGCTTTACAATTACAATTCCGTGCGTAATGTCCTTCTCTCTGGCAATTATAACATTTCACTACATACGACTTACCATCAGGGATCTGGGGTTTTGGCTGATGTGGCTTCGTAGTCAGGGCTTTAATACTTACGATCATCAGCTTATCCCCCTGTGACTCCCTGTGCTTAATGATGTTCCGATCGTGCTCGATAGCGGACTCTCTTAATGCAGCCACCGAGATACCTCTCCAGTTAGGTTGAGTGGTTTGTACCCTTGTTCTCAACGTTTCTTTTAAACCGTCCATTAATACGGACACAGCTACCTCTCTATGATGTACATTTTCCTTACTGTCCTCGACCCCAGTGTATCTAGCTATTTCCTGCAGTGCTCGATGGAAATATTCAGAAGCAGTTTCACCTTCTTTTTGTCTTACGGAAAAGATTTTATTCCACTTGACAACAGTAGGGAAATATACTCCTAACTGCAGATTGATCTGTCGTACATTCTCCTGAGTGTACTCATCAGTGAGAGGTACTTCTGCGTCTAATTTACAATCAGCAATGAATTTCACAGGGTCAATATTGGAGGGCAAACATGCCCGTAGCACTGTCCGCCAATCTTTGTTTGTGGGTTCGGTGGCGTTACTTAATTCTCTAATAAACCTCTGACATGCGACTAGATCCTTTCTGGGATCGGGGAATTCAGACATAATTGTCCTCAATTCTGTCCGGGACCAAGGACAATGCATAGCAATGTTCCTGACGGGAGTGATTCCCTGAGCGTCAGTCCTCCCATTGGGGACTGCGATCACCCTGACAGGATTTAGTTCAATTACATCATTCTGAGTTGCTTCTACAATGTGAGGTGCAATTGTCTCTGCATAATGTACTGTACCGTACTTACCTGTGGACACGACCTCACCTGTCCCTCCGCTAGGGGCCTTTGCTACTGTTCTTACTGGTTGGGCCGTGCCCACTTGTGTGTCTTGTATGGTGGCTGCTAGAGAGAGTGCCGATATCGTGCTGGGCTCATCTTCTTGGTCGCAGTCCTGAGGGAAGTTTAAGATGGGATACAACTTGCACGGGTTAGCATTAATACATTTATCAAGTTCACTCTTATCATATATTAGTATGCCATTGTCTGTAGCCACTTTCTCCCCTGTAATATACGGTGGTGGTGGGGCAGTTGCAATCAGTTTCCTGCTAGGGTTGGAACCGGCTGCGTGAGCTAGTTCCCTTTGCATATCACTCTCTCGTTGCCATAAATGTAAACAGTTTGAGTGTCTGATCCTTTCTTTTCGGGATTTTAACAGACATATCCTAATCCTTAAATTCTGCAACACCTCTGGATTAAAACTGCCTACCTTAGGGAATGGTTCCCTATATTCCGCAGTCATACGTTCCCATTCATTGCATAAAACCTCTGCGTGTGATCCATATTTCTCACACATTATGTACCTCGCCGACCCCTTGGGCCGCGGAATATCAACCTGAACCCTGGTTGATCGTCCCTTACTTGAGCAACTGGCCCCCATCTTTTGCAGGTATTGCCTTCTCAGCTAATTCCTACAAAAAAAACAAAATACTCAGTAATAAGGCAACGGTGAAAGTTCAACGAGTGCTCTCATCCACTCACACCCACGTTGACCAATACACCTAAACACTGTCATCAGCGCCGGTCATACCCAACCTAGGGCCCCTGTGTAACCTCTATTTACTGAGAGTATATGGGAGTGACTTACCCTTCCCAGTAAATATTGGTCGTTAGAGATTTCCTGAGTGACCGGCGAAAACTCCCTTAAAACAAATTTATTTTTTTTACACAAATCACGTTGCTTGTGCTACACCTAGCGCCAATGACCCCGCGATTTTTACGCAAAACGCGTAAAAGGGTATCGCGGTGAGCTAAGTATTGCACCCACGAACGCGCGGTCCAATCGCCCAGCGTATAGGTAACTGTTACTTATCCGCTGTACGACCAATGGAATCGTTTTTCAGGCTGCGAAACCTCAGTCGGAGCGTGTCTGAACGGGCCTATATGGGTACTACGCCAACCCCCTGGGCTGCGCTCTCTACACAAAAACCTCGCTGACCTTTTAGGCCGCGGTATTCAGAGCTTCGCTTGACTTTGTCAGCGGTTTTCTGACTTCGCTGACCTCTTGGTCTGCTGTTCTCTACTACTTGCTCCTTTGTACTCTAATCAATGTTAACGTGAGCAAGCCACTCTCACGCCACCAAGTGTCCACTCACCTGGTGTGGTCTCCTACGGGATCACGAATTCCCTGGGTCCACAAAACCTTTACTGTTTGCACACTCACGCTCGTTCACTCATATACACTTTGGTTTTTCTGTAAAGAAAATTAACTTTCATTCAGATAAAACAGCCTTAGTTCCAGAGGTAATACAGTAAAAAAGTTTTTTTAAACTAAATATTGGAAAACTGATCCATTTGTGCTATTATCGCGTGGCTACCGTCTCGCCTAAACTAAAACACTGCTATTGTGTGATTTGTACTTAGTGGGCGTACCTTTACGCACGTTGCGTAAACACGCCACGTGCGTATGCCTTTACGTTGCGTACGCAGTCCCGTACTTTGTCAGAGACACGTGTACAAAGGCCGTGCGTCCGCAGTACTACAAATCCCACACTTCTATAAATGTAAGCGATATTTAACTATAATCGCTCACTTAACACTACATACAGTTTCCTCTGTATCAACCTTTACAACTAGGCCAGGCTGTGTGTGCGTCTTACACTTACTCCCTTAAATATGAACTCTATATTTTAACTAAATAGCAACAAATTTTCTCAGTACAGGTCAAAATAAATCTAGTAATCAATGCTTACGGCAATAATGCGAGCAGATATGCAAAGTACAAAATACAGGTGTATGCGTGTGTTGTGTGCGCATTTGGCGCCAAAACAGAAATTTCACAGATTTAAAAAAATAGCTTTTGCGTTCTTACCTTACGGATCCCTCCAAACCATGCAGGGCAGACGCTTATCTAATCAGCACGTGTATCCACCTACCGCCCTTTGCTGATAGATAAAGTCTGCGTAAACCTGCTACGCTGCGGGTATGAGGAACCGGACGAGCTCCCAATTGATAATGTCGATATTATCTTAGACCGAAAAGCTAAACCTCTAAATACTCTATTACTGTGGAGCCGCTATGGCCGCTAGACTGAATGCACGTGCTACGCACTTTGTACGCTATTTGCGTACAGAGTCCTGCACGTGGTACGTACTTGGCGTACACACGCCGCGCTGAGTGTACAGAGTACACACAGCGTGCGCACACACAATTGATAACCTTTATACCTTGATAGTGATACAATGCAATGATATGATTACGCTTTAAACCCTTAGCAGCAAAGTACTGCAACGATGTTATACCTTAAACCTTAAGTAGCGCTGACGGTATAAAGTACCCGCAGTGCATACACCTTATCAATACTTATACACTTTATACAGATAAATACACTTTTAAAACCCTTGCAGGAAAGTGAAGACACAACACCGATTTGTAGTTGAACCACAACTTACATACACAATACAATGGTCACTGTAATCGCATTGTCCATTGGACACAGAGATGTGTCTTTTCATTACAGGTGAGGTCATAGGTTGATTTGAATAGGTGGGCGATGTCTTTCCCCAACTGCTCTTGTGGGTGGTATCCTCTGGATTCCCGCCGCATACATAATATACAGTAAATACAGTCAATATCTATATTCTACTTTTGCACATAACTATACGCTGGAACATGCGATCTTTCTCTAACCAACACCGGAATGTTACCCTCAAAATACCCTACAGCTGGATACTAGACATCACCTTCTAACCTTTATCTGACCCTTCCTATCATGCAAAGGTGAATCCCTTAGTCCTGGAACTGTTTAAACTATTAATACTCGCTGATGTGGTGCAGGGGAGCTATGGGTACAAAATGCACTATTTTGGTTAAATATGTAATGTTCTAATAACCCTCTACGCGCTCACAAACTCTACCGTAAATGCGCATACCACGTGCTTAAGGCGCATGGCCGTGGAAAGCTCCTTTACGCAAATTTCGGATATGTGCACGCACGGCAGACTGAGTGCTCGCGCAGCGGGCATGTGCATGGGGTTAGTACAAGGCATATGCATTACAATATTTTTCGACTTTAACAAAGGATACCTGCATCAGATGCCGCCTCCTGTAATAATGTATGAAAGACACTGTCTAGCATTATCAGGAAAGTCAGACGGTAGTTCCGTCTCCACTTCCTGAACCCAGGCCTCTATAGCCTTAGCAGCCCAAGAGGCTGCAATAGTGGTCCTATGTACAGCTTCCGCAAGAGTGTAAATGGACTTCAAGCAACCCTCCACATGCTTATCAGTCGGTTCCTTCAGCGAGGTGACGGTAGTGACAGGCAGAGCAGAGGACACCACCAGACGTGCGACTTGTGAATCCACCGGCGGAGGGGTTTTCCAATTTTTACTTAACTCAATTTTTACTTAACGGGCTAGCATCTTTTTAGACAGAGCAAATTTCTTTCCTGGATTCCTGATGAATGTCAATCAAGCGGTCAGAATGAGGTAAAACTAATTTAGTAACCTTCTGACTGTTAAACTTATCTGGTTTCTTAGAGGTTGCTGGAGGCTCTTCGTCTTTGAAGAATCAGCCTGATAGCCTCCAAGAGGCCAGGAACATCCACTTGTGTCAGAGATTTCCCATCAGAAGCATCTGCATCAGTGTCTGAAGGGTCAATGTAAGCGCCATCTTCATCAGATGAGGTATCCGAAACATGTGTGGATTGTGGGAAAGTAATGGCCCGTTTAGATGACCCCTTGGTCTTAGACGGGCAAGAGTCAGGATTTTGCTTAGCCAGAGACTGATTTAATTGCTATAACTGAGAAGACAGAGTATCTGCCCATTGCGGATTAACTGCAGGGACCATGTGTGGCTGTAACGGCACAGGAGGTCCCATAGGGGGCGCAAGTCTAGTTACTAGCATAGTCAGTACATTAGAGAAAGCAGCCCAAGGTGGGTCTTGATTTGCCCCCGTTGCTGCAGACTGACCAGGGGGTATAGAACCCCCAGTACCTGAACCCTCAGCTGCTATGATTTCCTCTGAGTAATCCGTGGCATCAGCACTGCATGGTGCAGGATCAGCCATAGATTGACCACCCTGTTTAGCAGACATTATATATATATATATATATATATATATATATATACTGCTCAAAAAAATAAAGGGAACACTAAAATAACACATCCTAGATCTGAATGAATGAAATATTCTTATTAAATATTTTGTTCTTTACATAGTTGAATGTGCTGACAACAAAACCACACAAAAATTATCAATGGAAATCAAATTTATTAACCCATGGAGGTCTGGATTTGGAGTCACCCTCAAAATTAAAGTGAAAGAACACACTGCAGGCTGATCCAACTTTGATGTAATGTCCTTAAAACAAGTCAAAATGAGGCTCAGTAGTGTGTGTGGCCTCCACGTGCCTGAATGACCTCCCTACAATGCCTGGGCATGCTCCTGATGAGGTGGCGGATGGTCTCCTGAGTTTCTCCTCCCAGACCTGGACTAAAGCATCCGCCAACTCATGGGCAGTCTGTGGTGCAACGTAGCGTTGGTGGATGGAGCAAGCCATGATGTCCCAGATGTGCTCAATTGGATTCAGGTCTGGGGAACGGGCGGGCCAGTCCATAGCATCAATGCCTTCGTCTTGCAGGAACTGCTGACACACTCCAGCCACATGAGGTCTAGCATTGTCTTGCATTAGGAGGAACCCAGGGCCAACCGCAACAGTATATGGTCTCACAAGGGGTCTGAGGATCTCATCTGGGGCTGTGCGGCCCCCCAAAGAAATGCCACCCCACACCATTACTGACCCACTGCCAAACCGGTCATGTTAGAGGATGTTGCAGGCAGCAGAACGTTCTCCTTGGCGTCTCCAGACTCTGTCACGTCTGTCACATGTGCTCAGTGAGAACCTGCTTTCATCTGTTAAGAGCACAGGGCGCCAGTGGTGAACTTGCCAATCTTGGTGTTCTCTGGCAAATGCCAAACGTCCTGCACGGTGTTGGGCTGTAAGAACAACCCCCACCTGTGGACGTCGGCCCCTCATACCATCCTTATGGAGTCTGTTTCTGATCGTTTCAGTAGACACATGCACATTTGTGGCTTGCTGGAGGTAATTTTGCAGGGCTCTGGCAGTGCTCCTCCTGTTCCTCCTTGCACAAAGGCAGAGGTAGCGGTCCTGCTGCTGGGTTGTTGCCCTCCTACGGCCTCCTCCACGTCTCCTGATGTACTGGCCTGTCTCCTGGTAGCACCTCCATGCTCTGGACACTACGCTGACAGACACAGCAAACCTTCTTGCCACATCTCGCATTGATGTGCCATCCTGGATGAGCTGCACTACCTGAGCCACTTATGTGGGTTGTAGGGAGGTCATACAGGCACGTGGAGGCCACACACACTACTGAGCCTCATTTTGACTTGTTTTAAGGACATTACATCAAAGTTGGATCAGCATATAGTGTGTTTTTCCACTTTAATTTTGAGGGTGACTCCAAATCCAGACCTCCATGGGTTAATAAATTTGATTTCCATTGATAATTTTTGTGTGATTTTGTTGTCAGCACATTCAACTATGTAAAGAACAAAGTATTTAATAAGAATATTTCATTCATTCAGATCTAGGATGTGTTATTTTAGTGTTCCCTTTATTTTTTTGAGCAGTGTGTATATATATATAT
This sequence comes from Pseudophryne corroboree, assembly GCF_028390025.1. Taxonomy (NCBI): domain Eukaryota; kingdom Metazoa; phylum Chordata; class Amphibia; order Anura; family Myobatrachidae; genus Pseudophryne; species Pseudophryne corroboree. Next base: position 244,848,057 of record NC_086445.1, on the reverse strand, counting down.
ATATATATATATATATGTGTAACCTTAGGCTGTAACAGTACAATATAAGCAGACAAATTACCTGACAAAACCCCCCTGTATAGTGTGACTACAAGCAGAGCACAAACAGAGGATTTAAGTGGTACTGTATATGGTGACTGAAACACACAGTGAAAAATACCAAAGTAGTATGTCCTGTGAAACACTATATTTATGAAGACCCTGACGCACTTAGCCCCCTCAGGGTACAGAATATAGGGATAGCAATATGTGTGGGATACACGATATAAGATCACACAGCAGCTGTTGGCACACACTCACTCACATATACAATGCAGAAATTATTACCAAAAATAAAACTGCACTGGACTAGCAATACTAAGTACAACAGTACCACTAAGTAAAGCTATATAGGTACAGTATATAGATAACAATGCACAGTAAATACTGGATGTATATCACAGGGTACTTGTACTAAATATCCCTGTAGTAATGCACTTGTTCTTAACTAACACTGTCTAATGACATGTAGAATACTTAAGTGTCCTTTAAATGCACAGCGCTGATGATGCAGGCGGCTTTACAGAGGAGACATTGTCCAGCAGTCCCAGAATCAGCGCAGCTCTGTGTAATGGTGCCCAAACGCTGACTGGGAGTGAGGGAGACAGAGAGATGCAGCTCCAGGGTGGAAGCATTTACTGTAAATGGCGCTCAGGGGCTGGGGGAGGGGCTACAGGTCAGAGCCTTATTCCCTTGCTGGACTTCACCACCAGGTACTGCGGGCCTCAATAAAACGGATTATAGGAGAATCCGACTTGTGACCCTGCCCTGGTGGTCTAGTGGGGTCCCTGTACCAACACAGTGTCCACGCCAGCGCGCGTGCCCCGTCTCCTAATGGCCACGCCGGATCGCGATTTGCAGCAGGTCCCACCTGGGGGACCTTCTTACCTCCTCCCTTGATGCAGCCACGCGATCCCGGAGAGCAGTGGTGAGTGTGTGTGCCTGAGGAGAAAAACCGGAGCCCTCCACTGTAAGTACCCAGCAACCAGGGCGCGGGAGTATACAGCGCCACCGGGGGAGGTGATGAAGCTGCAGCATGAGATGTCAAAATGCCATCTAGCACTAGGGGTGCCTATGCTGCAGCCCTTGAAGTCTTCTATCTTCTTATAAAAGCTCTTTTCAGGGCTGCTGGAGCAGCCCTGCCTGTTAGTGTCCCTGCCTGCAGAGCACCAACTTACAAACTGAGCTCCTGTGCACGGAGGCGGGGTTATAGAGGAGACGGCGCTGTGCATCTTGGGAACAGTCAAAGCTTTTAGCCTGTTGGTGCCTCGGATCAAGATCCAACTCTACACCCCAATGTTATCCCTGTGGAACCCCAGTGTACCCCGCTGCAGAAATAAGGGCAAAGAAATGCAAGGAGCGAGGAAAGCAGTCTAGAGACGTGTTCTGCTTAGAGTTTTTCAAGCATGTCATATGTCCATTTGTATGTTCAAGTAATCCAGCTACTGGTTCTACTTTATTCTGCATGTTGTTTTTTGTTTGTTAGTTCAGGGATACATGCTCTAACCTCCCAACATTACCAGTGGACAAGAGGTAATTATGTATTATCTGCATATCATGTTGTGTTAGGCTGGGTACACACCATCACGACTTGATGACTGACCTGCTGTTGCGCCGACAGAGCAGCAGATCCAGGTAAGCATATACACTGACAGATAGAATGCTTGCTGTGTCGGTTTTGCATCACACACAGCCAAGTGGGCATTTGAGTTTACCTACCCAGCTGTGACGTCAGCCCCTGCAGAAAGTACAAAGCTGGTTGGTGTCGCCCATACACACAGCCAGACGCACCATTGGATGTGCTACATAGATGGCGCGATATGCCAATGAACTACGTCGTTCACAGATATATTGTTTGCCTACACCCACCGATCTGATATTAATATATCGGAGGTTCTTTCGAATGGACGATATATTACCTAGTGTGTACCCACCATTAAATTGAATAGATGTAGCACTAGCAAGAGCTCCCTCTGTCCGGGAAGAATCAGCAGGTCAGATTCATGAGGCTGATTAACAATGGGGCTGATGGAGCTGCAGCTCCAGGCCTACTCTCTAATATAGGCCCACAACATCTAACAGATCTCTGTGATGCATCTCACTGCCGCGCCGCCTCTTCCAAATGTCACCCCCGCAGTCCGGCACTTCCTGCTCCTTCCTCTTCAACAGGCCAGTCTCAGGGGTGCCGATGGCCGCTTCCCGACTGCCACTTCCACACTGTCTGGCCAGAACCCGCACTGTGCCACTCCTTGGGTGCCACCTACAGGGCGGGCTGTCCTCTGCTGGCCCAACCTCTCCTTACAGGTCTGCTTCGGTGTTCACCCCGCTGACAGGAGCCCAGGGCAGCGCAAATCTACTCTCAGGACTCCTCAACGCCACGGTTGGTGAGTTTCCCTTTTTATAGCCTCCTCTGGGGTAGCGTGCTGCTTCTCAGCTGGCACAGCGTCCACGCACCAAATCTGCACCCCGCTGTCACCAAAACAGTATCATTTCAGTTAATACCATGAGTAGTGGAAAAAGGGGGGGACCTGGACTGCACATCCTATTATAAAAATATCAAGAGGTGCTATCATGCTGAGGCGTATAATACTATGCTGGAGGAAGAGAGATGCAGATGCACACTCTTAGCACTAGGAACACAGATAGTAAAAATAATTTAAATAAATCCTCACAATTAACATGGAGTATAATTGAAGTTTGCGCAAATATGTGGGCCGATGTACCGCGGCCAGGTGACTTCATCACATGGGTCCCTAACATTCTATAAATTTATTCAGGACTTACCTCTAAATAGGGCCTTATCAATGTGTGATCTGAAATGCAGGAACCCAGCTAATTAAAACACCTGAGGGTGAATGGGAGGAGTGCCAATACCAGAGGAAGCAAGCCTTGCCTTCCAGTGTACAGTATATACACAAATATAATGGAAAAAAGGGGGGCCTGGGCTGCACATCCTATTACTAAAGATATCAAGAGGTGCTATCATGCTGAGGCTTCTAATACTATGCTGGAGGAAGAGAGATGCAGATGCACACTCTTAGCACTAAGAACACAGATAGTAAAAATAATTTAAATAAATCCTCACAATTAACATGGAGTATAATTGAAGTTTGCGCAAATATGTGGGCCGATGTACCGCGGCCAGGTGACTTCATCACATGGGTCCCTAACATTCCTAATACTATCACATTCTATAAATTTATTCAGGACTTACCTCTAAATAGGGCCTTATCAATGTGTGATTTGAAATGCAGGAACCCAGCTAATTAAAACACCTGAGGGTGAATGGGAGGAGTGCCAATACCAGAGGAAGCAAGCCTTGCCTTTCAGTGTACAGTATATACACAAATATAGTGGAAAAAGGGGGGGACCTGGACTGCACATCCTATTATAAAAATATCAAGAGGTGCTATCATGCTGAGGCGTCTAATACTATGCTGGAGGAAGAGAGATGTAGATGCACACTCTTAGCACTAAGAACACAGATAGTAAAAATAATTTATATTTTTATAATAGGATGTGCAGTCCTGGTCCCCCCCTTTTTCCACTATATTTGTGTATATATTGTACACTGGAAGGCAAGGCTTCCTTTCTCTGGTATTGGCACTCCTCCCATTCACCCTCATGTGTTTTAATTAGCTGGGTTCCTGCATTTCAGATCACACATTGATAAGGCCCTATTTAGAGGTAAGTCCTGAATAAATTTATAGAATGTGATAGTATTAGGAATGTTAGGGACCCATGTGATAAGGCACCTGGCCACGGTACATGGGCCCGCATATTTACGCAAATGTGTGCTAAGAACTTCAATTATACTCCATGTTAATTGTGAGGGTTTATTTAAATTATTTTTACTATCTGTGTTCTTAGTGCTAAGAGTGTGCATCTGCATCTCTCTTCCTCCAGCATAGTATTAGACGCCTCAGCATGATAGCACCTCTTGATATTTTTATAATAGGATGTGCATTCCAGATCCCCCCCTTTTTTCCACTATATTTGTGTATATATTGTACACTGGAAGGCAAGGCTTCCTTCCTCTGGTATTGGCACTCCTCCCATTCACCATGAGTAGTGCCTGCAGCTGCATAGTGACCATTAACCATGTCACTGCAGCAGCACCAAGGCTACAGGTCACAGTTCCAGCAGGGAAACTGATACAGGAGTAACAAATCATCATATAAATTAAAATAAGAATTTACTCACCGGTAATTCTATTTCTCGTAGGCCGTAGTGGATGCTGGGGACTCCGTAAGGACCATGGGGAATAGACGGGCTCCGCGGGAGACTGGGCACTCCAAAGAAAAATTAGGTACTATCTGGTGTGCACTGGCTCCTCCCTCTATGCCCCTCCCCCAGACCTCAGTTAGAATCTGTGCCCGGAAGAGCTGACATTACAAGGAAAGGATTTTGGAATCCAGGGTAAGACTCATACCAGCCACACCAATCACACCGTACAACTCGTGATAACCTTACCCAGTTAACAGTATGAACAACAACAGAGCATCACTCAACGGATGGCTCATAACAATAACCCTTTATTAAGCAATAACTATATACACGTATTGCAGAAAGTCCGCACTTGGGACGGGCGCCCAGCATCCACTACGGACTACGAGAAATAGAATTACCGGTGAGTAAATTCTTATTTTCTCTAACGTCCTAGTGGATGCTGGGGACTCCGTAAGGACCATGGGGATTATACCGAAGCTCCCAAACGGGTGGGAGAGTGCGGATGACTCTGCAGCACCGAATGAGCAAACACAAGGTCCTCCTCAGCCAGGGTATCAAACTTGCAGAACTTTGCAAAAGTGTTTGAACCCGACCAAGTAGCCGCTTGGCAAAGCTGTAAAGCCGAGACCCCTCGGCAGCCGCCCAAGAAGAGCCCACCTTCCTTGTGGAATGGGCTTTCACTGATTTTGGATGCGGCAATCCAGCCGCAGAATGAGCCAGCTGAATCGTGCTACAGATCCAGCGAGCAATAGTTTGCTTTGAAGCAGGAGCACCCAGCTTATTGGGTGCATACAGAATAAACAGCGAGTCAGTCTTCCTGACTCCAGCCGTTCTGGAAACATATATTTTCAAAGCCCGGACTACGTCCAGCAACTTGGAGTCCTCCAAGTCCCGAGTAGCCGCAGGGACCACAATAGGTTGGTTCAAATGAAACGATACCACCTTTGGGAGAAATTGGGGACGAGTCCGCAATTCTGCCCTGTCCATATGGAAGATCAAATAAGGGCTTTTACATGACAAAGCCGCCAATTCTGATACACGCCTCGCCGATGCTAAGGCCAACAGCATGACCACTTTCCACGTGAGATACTTTAGTTCCACGGTCTTAAGTGGTTCAAACCAGTGGGATTTCAGGAAATCCAACACAACGTTAAGATCCCAAGGTGCCACTGGTGGCACAAAAGGGGGCTGAATATGCAGCACTCCCTTTACAAACGTCTGAACCTCAGGCAGTGAAGCCAGTTCTATTTGAAAGAAAATGGATAGGGCCGAAATCTGGACCTTTATGGACCCTAATTTCAGGCCCATAGACACACCTGACTGTAGGAAGTGCAGAAATCGACCCAGCTGGAATTCCTCTGTAGGGGCCATCCTGGCCTCACACCAAGCAACATATCTTCGCCATATACGGTAATAATGCTTAGCTGTTACATCCTTCCTAGCTTTTATCAGCGTAGAAATCACTTCATCCGGGATGCCCTTTTCCGTTAGGATCCGGCGTTCAACCGCCATGCCGTCAAACGCAGCCGCGGTAAGTCTTGGAACAGACAGGGCCCCTGTTGCAACAGGTCCTGTCTGAGAGGCAGAGGCCATGGGTCCTCTGTGATCATCTCTTGTAGTTCTGGGTACCAAGTCCTTCTTGGCCAATCCGGAACGATGTGTATTATTCTCACTCCTCTTTTTCTTACTATTCTCAGTACCTTGGGTATGAGAGGAAGAGGAGGGAACACATATACCGACTGGAACACCCAGGGTGTCACTAGCGCGTCCACAGCTATCGCCTGAGGGTCTTTGGCTCAATATCTTTTTAGCTTTTTGTTGAGGCGGGACGCCATCATGTCCACCTGTGGCAGTTCCCATCGATTTGCAATCTGTGTGAAGACTTCTTGATGAAGTCCCCACTCTCCCGGGTGGAGGTCGTGTCTGCTGAGGAAGTCTGCTTCCCAGTTGTCCACTCCCGGAATGAACACTGCTGACAGTGCTTGTGCGTGAATCTCCGCCCAACGAAGAATCTTTGTGGCTTCTGCCATCGCCACCCTGCTTCTTGTGCCGCCCTGGCGGTTTACATGGGCGACCGCCGTGATGTTGTCTGACTGAATCAGCACTGGTTGGTCTCGAAGCAGGGGCTCCGCTTGACTCAGGGCGTTGTATATGGCCCTTAGTTCCAGTATATTTATGTGCAGAGAAGTCTCCTGACTTGACCACAGCCCTTGGAAGTTTCTTCCCTGAGTGACTGCCCCCCATCCGCGGAGGCTTGCATCCGTGGTCACCAGGACCCAGTCCTGTATGCCGAACCTGCGGCCCTCGAGAAGATGAGCACTCTGCAGCCACCACAGAAGAGACACCCTGGCCCTCGGGGACAGGGTGATCAGCCGATGCATCTGAAGATGCGATCCGGACCACTTGTCCAACAGATCCCACTGAAAGATCCTCGCATGGAACCTGCCGAAGGGAATGGCTTCGTATGAGGCCACCATCTTTCCCAGGACTCGCGTGCAGTGATGCACCGACACCTGTTTTGGTTTTAGGAGGTCCCTGACCAGAGTCACTAACTCCTGGGCCTTCTCCTCCGGGAGAAACACCTTCTTCTGTTCTGTGTCTAGAATCATACCCAGGAAGGGCAGACGCGTCGTAGGAATCAGCTGCGACTTTGGAATATTCAGAATCCAGCCGTGCTGTTGCAACACTTCCTGAGAGTGTGCTACGCTGATCAACAACTGCTCCCTGGACCTCGCCCTTATGAGGAGATCGTCCAAGTACGGGATAACCGTAACTCCTTGCTTCCGAAGGAGTACCATCATTTCGGCCATTACCTTGGTAAATACTCTCGGTGCCGTGGACAGACCAAACGGCAACGTCTGGAATTGGTAATGACAGTCCTGTACCACAAACCTCAGGTACTCCTGGTGAGGTGGATAAATGGGGACATGCAAGTAAGCATCCTTGATGTCCAGAGATACCATAAAATCCCCCTCTTCTAGGCTTGCAATGACCGCTCTGAGCGATTCCATTTTGAACTTGAATTTTTTCATATAAATGTTCAAGGATTTTAAATTCAGAATGGGTCTTACCGAACCGTCCGGTTTCGGTACCACAAACAGTGTGGAATAGTAACCCCTTCCCTGTTAAAGGAGGGGGACCATTATTATCACTTGCTGGAGGTACAGCTTGTGAATTGCCGCCAGGACTACCTCCCTTTCCGTGGGGGAAGCTGGCAAGGCTGATTTTAGGTAACGGTGAGGGGAAGTCACTTCGAACTCCAGCTTGTATCCCTGAGATACAATTTGTATAGCCCAAGGATCCACCTGTGAGTGAACCCACTGGTTGCTGAATTTTCGGAGACGCGCCCCCACCGCTCCTGGCTCCGCCTGTGGAGCCCCAGCGTCATGCGGTGGACTAAGTGGAAGCCGGGGAGGACTTTTGTTCCTGGGAACTAGCTGATGGTGCAGCTTCTTTCCTCTACCCCTGCCTCTGGCAAGAAAGGATGCACCTCTGACCTTCTTGCTTCTCTGAGAACGAAAGGACTGCATTTGATAATACGGTGCTTTCTTAGGCTGTGAGGAAACCTGAGGCAAGAAAGTCGACTTTCCAGCTGTCGCTGTGGACACAAGGTCCGAGAGGCCGTCCCCAAACAATTCCTCACCCTTATAAGGCAAAACCTCCATGTGTTTTTTAGAATCGGCATCCCCTGTCCATTGCCGAGTCCATAAGACCCTCCTGGCAGAAATGGATATTGCATTAATTCTAGAGCCCAGCAGGCAAATGTCCCTCTGGGCATCCCGCATATATAAGACGGCGTCTTTTATATGGCCCAGGGTTAGCAAGACAGTATCCCTGTCCAGGGCATCTATGTCCTCTGACAAAGTATCTGTCCATGCTGCTACAGCGCTACACATCCAGGCTGAAGCAATAGCTGGTCTCAGTAGAGTACCAGAGTGTGTATACACTGACTTCAAGATAGCTTCCTGCTTCCTATCCGCAGGATCCTTTAGGGCGGCCGTATCCTGAGACGGCAGGGCCACCTTCTTAGATAAGCGTGTCAGCGCCTTGTCTACCCTAGGGAAGGATTCCCAACGTAACCTGTCCGTTGGCGGGAAAGGGTATGCCAGCAGTAATTTTTTGGAAATCACCACTTTCTTATCAGGGGAACTCCACGCTTCTTCACATAACTCATTTAGTTCATGTGACGGGGGAAAAGTCACTGCCTACTTTTTCTCCCCAAACATATACACCCTCTTGTCAGGGACAGGGTTAACCTCTGAAATGTGCAATACATCTTTCATTGCAATAATCATGTAGCGGATGGCCTTGGTCATCTTAGGCTGTAATTGTGCCTCATCATCGTCGACACTGGAGTCGGACTCCGTGTCAGCATCTGTGTCAACCATCTGAGATAGTGGGCGCTTATGAGACCCTGACGGCCTCTGAGTCGCCTGGGCAGGCCCGGGTTGAGACCCCGGCTGTCCCAAGGCTGCAGCGTCATCAAACCTTTTATGCAAGGAGCTTACATTATCATTTAAGACCTTCCACATATCCATCCAATCAGGTGTCGGCCCCGACGGCGGCGAAACCACATTTATCCGCACTTGCTCCGCCTCCACGTAACCCTCATCAAACATGTCGACACGGCCGTACCGACACACAGCACACACACAGGGAATGCTCTGACTGAGGACAGGACCCCACAAAGGCCTTTGGGGAGACAGAGAGAGAGTATGCCAGCACACACCACAGCGCTATATAACCCAGGGATATTCACTATAATAAGTGATTACCCAATAGCTGCCGATTTTATGTCTTTTGCGCCTAAATTTATGTGCCCCCCCCTCTCTTTTTTACCCTTCTTGTACCTGGATACTGCAGGGGAGAGCCTGGGGAGCGTCCTTCCAGCGGAGCTGTGAAGAGAAAATGGCGCTGGTGTGCTGAGGAAGAAGGCCCCGCCGCCTCAGCGGTGGGCTTCTGTCCCGCTTCTGTGTGAAAAAAATGGCGGGAGTTTTTACATATATACAGTGCCTGACTGTATATATGTATGTTATGCCAAAAAGGTACTTCAATTGCTGCCCAGGGCGCCCCCCCCCCCCAGCGCCCTGCACCCTACAGTGACCGGAGTGTGAAAGTGTGCTGGGAGCAATGGCGCACAGCTGCGGTGCTGTGCGCTACCTTAAATGAAGACAGGAGTCTTCAGCCGCCGTTTTCGCAGTCTTCAAGCTTCTGTTCTTCTGGCTCTGCGAGGGGGACGGCGGCGCGGCTCCGGGAACGGACGATCGAGGACAGATGCCTGTGTTCGAACCCTCTGGAGCTAATGGTGTCCAGTAGCCTAAGAAGCGCAACCTAGCTGTAGACAAGTAGGTTTGCTTCTCTCCCCTCAGTCCCTCGTAGCAGTGAGTCTGTTGCCAGCAGAAGCTCACTGAAAATAAAAAACCTAACAAATACTTTCTTTTACTAGCAGGCTCAGGAGAGCCCACTAGGAGCACCTAGCTCTGGCCGGGCACATATTCTAACTGAGGTCTGGAGGAGGGGCATAGAGGGAGGAGCCAGTGCACACCAGATAGTACCTAATTTTTCTTTGGAGTGCCCAGTCTCCTGCGGAGCCCGTCTATTCCCCATGGTCCTTACGGAGTCCCCAGCATCCACTAGGACGTTAGAGAAAATAGGATTTTAATTACCTACCGGTAAATCCTTTTCTCGGCCGTAGAGGATGCTGGGGTCCAATTTAGTACCATGGGGTATAGACGGGTCCACTAGGAGCCACTGGCACTTTAAGAGTTTAATAGTGTGGACTGGCCCTTCCCTCTATGCCCTTCCTACCAGACTCAGTCTAGAAACTGTGCCCGAGACGAACATACTTCGAGAGAAGGAAATACACAGATAGTGGTGAGATTCACACCGGCTCACACAGAAAGAAAGGAAATCCAAGTTAACCAACTTGAAACGATTCAGCAACGACTGAACCAACAATACTTAACCAAGTAACAAAGCAGGAATACAAAGCACTGGGCGGGCGCCCAGCATCCTCTACGGACTATGAGAAAAGGATTTACCGGTAGGTAATTAAAATCCTATTTTCTCTTAAGTCCTAGAGCAGAGGTTCTCAAACTCGGTCCTCGGGGGCACACACAGCGCATGTTTTGCAGGTAACCCAGCAGGTGCACAGGTGTATTAATTACTCACTGACACATTTTAAAAAGGTCCACAGGTGGAGCTAATTATTTCACTTGCGATTCTGTGAGGAGACCTGCAAAACATGCACTGTGTGTGCCCCCGAGGACCGAGTTTGAGAACCTCTGTCCTAGAGGATGCTGGGGTCCAATTTAGTACCATGGGGATGTACCAAAGCTCCCAGTACGGGAGGGAGAATGCTGAGGATCCTGCAGAACTGATTGACCAAACTTGAGGTCCTCAAAGGTTTAAGTATCGAACTTGTAGAACTTAGCAAACCTGTAAAGCCGAGACACCCCGGGCAGCCGCCCAGGAAGAACCCACCTTACGGGTAGAGTGGGCCTAAACAGATTTTGGAATTGGCAATCCTACCGCAGAATAAGCATGTTGGATAGTAAGTCTGATACAGCAAGAAATGGTCTGCTTAGAAGCAGGACACCCTGCCAGAAAGATGATGCTGGCACTCCTCCACCTTGATTCTAGCCAACACTGCACTGGAGACAAGCATTGTATCCTTGCATCATCCCCCTCTTCTTACATTGATAAGGTCCCCACAGAGGAGTGTCAAAGTCGAAAAATATTGTAATACATATCCCTTGTACTAACCCCTCATGCATATGCACGCTGCTCGTGTACCCGGTCCCCCGTGCGTACACATATCCGCAAGTTGCGTAAGTGACGCTCCGGCGACTCGTGCGCATGATATGTGTATTTACGGCGGAGTTTGTGAGCGTGTAGCGTGCGACTCGAACATAGCATATTTAACCCAAATAGTGCATTTTGTAGATATAGTTCCCTTAGATCATGTCAGCGAGTAATGTTAGTTTAAACAGTTCCTGGACAGAGGGATTCGTCTTTGCATGATAGGAAGGGTCAGATAAAGGTTGGTAGGTGATGTCTAGTATCCAGCTGTAGGGTATTTTAAGGGTAACATTCCGTTGTTAGTAAGGCAAAGATCGCTTGCTCCTGCGTATAGTTATGTACAGAAGTAGATTATGAACATTAACTGTATTTGCTGTAAATTACACATGCGGCGGGAATCCAGAGGATACCTCCCACCAGAGCAGTTGGGAAAGGACATCGCCTACCTGTTCAAATCCACCTATGACCTTTGCTGTAATGTAGGGACACATCCCTGTGTCCAATGAACAATGAGATTAGTGACCATTGTATTGTGAATGTATGTTGTGTATAAAAAGACCACTGTTGCCTGGCCAGGACACAAGACTCTGAAGGCTTTCGCCCTGATAGCTGAGGACTGGTCCAGGACGCGCTTGCGAACGATTCCCCACGTATGTATATTCTCTGTAGCCATTATTCTCTATTATTCTGTTTAGATTTCCTTGCTAGCCTGTAGTGTATAACTTGTATCTGTTTACCCCTTTTCTCTGAATAATCCACTGCGGTGTTAGAGCCCAGTGGTTTACCACAAACCGGTGCTGTGTTTTCACTTTCCTGCAAAGGGCTTTCTTAGCGTCTTAATCGGTATAAGGTGTATAAGCATTGTTAAGGTTTTAAGGTATCACATCATTGCAGTACTAGGCTGCTAAGGTTTAAAGTATAAGCACATCCTTACACTGTTTCATTACTTAAGGTTTACTGTATATCACTCTGTGTGCGTCCGCGCCGCGTGTACGTTTTACCCACGGCACGGCGTCTGATACGCTAAGAGCGTATCAATACGGTACTCAGTACGCCAATAGCGTGCTTAGTACGAAGCGTGAATCCGTGTGCGTACGTGCCGCTCGTGCGTCGCGCCCACGGCACAGCGTCTGATATGCTAAGTGCGTATCCATACGGTACTCAGTACGCAAATAGCGTACTTAGTACGTAGTGTGTGTAATAAGTCTAGCGGCCATAGCGGCTCCACGGTAATAGCGAGTCTAGCGGTATAGCTTTATGTTTTAAGATAATAATTGACATTATCAATTGGAGGCATCGTCCGGTCCTCCTCATATCCGCAGCCTAGCAGGACAAGGCAGACTTTATCTATCAGCAAAGGGCGGGAAGGTATCCCCTGTTAGCCTTCTATTGGTCAGGTGGATACACTGGTGCTGATTAGATAAGCGTCTGCTCCGCATGGTTTGTAGGGATGCTGGTGGGATCCGAAAGGTAAGAACGTAAAGCTATTGTTTTTTTAAATCTGTGAAATTTCTGTTTGGTGCCAACTGCGCACGCAACACACGCACACACCTGTATTTTATTTGTGTATTCTGCATATCTACTCGCTTGTTGCCATTAGCATTGATTATTAGATACATTTTGACCCGTGCTGAGAAATTTGTTGCTATTTAGTTAAAAATGTAGAGTAATATTTAAGGGAGTACACGTAAAACACACACGCAGCCTGGCCTAGTTATAAAGGTTTATACAGGAGATACTGTGTGGTGTTTGGTAAGCGATTATAGTTAAATATCGTTTACATTTATAGAAGTGTGGTATTTGTGGACGTATACGGCCATTGTACACGTGTTTCGGAAAAACGTTCAAGACTGAGTACGCAACGATAAAGGCCTACACACATGGCGTATTTTACGCAACATGCGTACAGGTACGCCCACTTGATACAAATCACACAATAGCATTGTTTCAGTTTAGGCGAGACGGCAGCCACGCGATAATAGCACAAATTGATCAGTGTCCAATATTTAGTTTAAAAAAACTTTTTTTCTGTATTACCTCTGGGAAAAGCTACCAGTTAACAGGAAAGGATTTTTCTGATCAGAAAACTATAGAATGTTAGTGTGGGCTGAATAGGGTGTGAATATATTGAACCCCGCTTGGTGGTCTTGGTGAAACTTGGTGAAGCTTGGTGAAGCACTGCCTAGATGAAAACGTGGTGAACACGGTCAGGTGTAAAACGTGCGACGGAGTGTGATAAAGTTTTCGTGGTATTACGCTCCGGCTGTTTTGGAGCACAGTAGGGAGACTCCAGTGATCCTACCACTTATAGATAGCAAGTGTCTATAAGCGGTACGATTGGACCGCACGGTTGTATGAGCAACACGTGACGCAACGTGATACAAGGTTTTGCATATTTGTGCGTAAATCTTGTCATCATACATACGCGTTGTAGGAAGCACATGCAAGCGTGATTTGTGTAAAGTAAAGGTTTAGGGAATTTTCGCTGGTCTCTCAGGAAAATCTCTAGAGGTAGGGCCTGCAACGGCTACACGTGTCTGCTAAAGAAGGCGGATCCGTGGTACTCGGAGCAGAAGAAGTTCAGTGGAAGAGCTTTAAGGATTTCCACCGTAGACTACTGTGTTTGGTGCATTTTAGGAAGTTTTCCCGTGTTAAAAAGGTCCACAATGGAAGCCAAGTGCATAACACAGGGACGTTCAGCAGTCAGGGTTCAGACTGCAGATTTCAGACCCAGGGGGTCAGCTCGGTTAGTAATGTGGGGGAATTATGGTCCCCACACTGAGACCTTTTGTGATGAATGGACACGAATGACTGTGGGGGATAAAATAAGAATTTACTTACCGATAATTCTATTTCTCGGAGTCCGTAGTGGATGCTGGGGTTCCTGAAAGGACCATGGGGAATAGCGGCTCCGCAGGAGACAGGGCACAAAAGTAAAGCTTTTACAGGTCAGGTGGTGTGTACTGGCTCCTCCCCCTATGACCCTCCTCCAGACTCCAGTTAGGTACTGTGCCCGGACGAGCGTACACAATAAGGGAGGATTTTGAATCCCGGGTAAGACTCATACCAGCCACACCAATCACACCGTACAACTTGTGATCTAAACCCAGTTAACAGTATGATAACAGAGGAGCCTCTGAAAGATGGCTTCCTAAACAATAACCCGAATTAGTTAACAATAACTATGTACAAGTATTGCAGATAATCCGCACTTGGGATGGGCGCCCAGCATCCACTACGGACTCCGAGAAATAGAATTATCGGTAAGTAAATTCTTATTTTCTCTATCGTCCTAAGTGGATGCTGGGGTTCCTGAAAGGACCATGGGGATTATACCAAAGCTCCCAAACGGGCGGGAGAGTGCGGATGACTCTGCAGCACCGAATGAGAGAACTCCAGGTCCTCCTTTGCCAGGGTATCAAATTTGTAAAAATTTACAAACGTGTTCTCCCCTGACCACGTAGCTGCTCGGCAGAGTTGTAATGCCGAGACCCCTCGGGCAGCCGCCCAAGATGAGCCCACCTTCCTTGCGGAATGGGCCTTAACAGATTTAGGCTGTGGCAGGCCTGCCACAGAATGTACAAGTTGAATTTTGTTACAAATCCAACGAGCAATCGACTGCTTAGAAGCAGGTGCACCCAACTTGTTGGGTGCATACAGTATAAACAGCGAGTCAGATTTTCTGACTCCAGCCGTCCTTTAAATGTATATTTTTAAGGCTCTGACAACGTCCAACAACTTGGAGTCCTTCAAGTCGTCTGTAGCCGCAGGCACTACAATAGGCTGGTTCAGGTGAAACGCTGATACCACCTTAGGGAGAAAATGCGGACGCGTCCGCAGCTCTGCCCTATGTCGAATGGAAAATTAAATAAGGGCTTTTATAAGACAAAGCCGCCAGTTCAGATACTCTCCCGGCCGAAGCCAGGGCCAGTAACATAGTCACTTTCCATGTGAGATATTTCAAATCCACATTCTTTAGTGGTTCAAACCAATTGGATTTGAGGAAATCTAAAACTACATTTAGATCCCACGGTGCCACCTTAGGCACCACAGGAGGCTGTATATGCAGTACTCCTTTGATAAAAATCTGGACCTCAGGGACTGAGGCCAATTCTTTTTGGAAGAATATTGATAGGGCCGAAATTTGAACCTTAATAGATCCCAATTTGAGACCCATAGACAATCCTGATTGCAGGAAATGTAGGAAAACGACCCAGTTGAAATTCCTCCATCGGAGCACTCCGCTGCTCGCACCACGCAACATATTTTCGCCAAATACGGCGATAATGCTTCGCGGTGACTTCCTTCCTTGCCTTTATCAAGGTAGGAATGACTTCTTCTGGAATGCCTTTTCCTTTTAGGATCTGGCATTCAAACGCCATGCCGTCAAACGCAGCCGCGGTAAGTCTTGAAAAAGACAAGGACCCTGCTGAAGCAGGTCCCTTCTCAGAAGTAGAGGCCACGGATCGTCCGTGACCATCTCTTGAAGTTCCGGGTACCAAGTCCTTCTTGGCCAATCCGGAGCCACTAGTCTTACTCCTCTTTGCCGTATAATCCTCAAAACCTTTGGTATGAGAGGCAGAGGAGGAAACACCTATACCGACTGGTACACCCAATGTGTTACCAGCGCGTCCACAGCTATTGCCTGCGGATCTCTTGACCTGGCGCAATACCTGTCCAGTGTCTTGTTGAGGCGAGACGCCATCATGTCCACCATTGGTTTTACCCAACGGTTTAATAGCATGTGGAAAACTTCTGGATGAAGTCCCCACTCTCCCGGGTGAAGGTCGTGTCTGCTGAGGAAGTCTGCTTCCCAGTTGTCCACGCCCGGGATGAATACTGCTGACAGTGCTATCACGTGATTCTCCGCCCAGCGAAGGATCCTGGCAGCTTCTGCCATTGCCCTCCTGCTTCTTGTGCCGCCCTGTCTGTTTACATGGGCGACTGCCGTGATGTTGTCCGACTGGATCAACACCGGTCTTCCTTGAAGCAGAGGTTTCGCCTGGCTTAGAGCATTGTAGATTGCTCTTAGTTCCAGAATGCTTATGTGAAGAGACGTTTTCAGGCTCGACCACACTCCCTGGAAATTTCTTCCCTGTGTGACTGCTCCCCAGCCTCTCAGGCTGGCATCCGTGGTCACCAGGATCCAATCCTGCATGCCGAATCTGCGGTCCTCCAATAGATGAGCCTCCTGCAACCACCACAGAAGGGATACCCTTGTCCTCGGCGACAGGGTTATCCGCAGGTGCATCTGAAGATGCGACCCTGACCATTTGTCCAACAGATCCCTTTGCATGGAATCTGCCGAAAGGGATTGCTTCGTAAGAAGCTACCATTTTTTCCCAGGACTCTTGTGCATTGATGTACAGACACCTTTCCTGGTTTTAGGAGGTTCCTGACCAGGTCAGATAACTCCTTGGCCTTTTCTTCGGGAAGAAAAACCTTTTTCTGAACTGTGTCCAGAATCATCCCCAGGAACAGCAGACGAGTTGTCGGCATTAATTGGGATTTTGGAATATTCAGAATCCATCCGTGCTGCTTTAGCACCTCTTGAGATAGTGCTAAACCCATCTCTAGCTGTTCTCTGGACCTTGCCCTTATTAGGAGATCGTCCAAGTATGGGATAATTAATACGCCTTTTCTTCGAAGAAGAAATATTATCTCGGCCATTACCTTTGTAAAGACCCGAGATGCCGTGGACAAACCAAACGGCAGCGTCTGAAACTGATAGTGACAGTTTTGTACAACGAACCTGAGGTACCCCTGGTTGTGAGGGGTAATTGGAACGTGGAGATACGCATCCTTGATGTCCAAGGATACCATAAAGTCCCCTTCTTCCAGGTTCGCTATCACTGCTCTGAGTGACTCCATCTTGAACTTGAACTTCTTTATGTACAGGTTCAAGGACTTCAGATTTAGAATAGGCCTTACCGAGCCATCCGGCTTCGGTACCACAAAAAGAGTGGAATAATACCCCTTCCCTTGTTGTAGAAGAGGTACCTTGACTATCACCTGCTGAGAATACAGCTTGTGAATGGCTTCCAAAACCGTCTCCCTTTCTGAGGGGGACGTTGGTAAAGCAGACTTCAGGAAACGGCGAGGTGGCTCTGTCTCTAATTTCAACCTGTACCCCTGAGATATTATCTGCAGGATCCAGGGATTTACCTGCGAGTGAGCCCACTGCGCGCTGTAATTCTTGAGACGACCGCCTACCGCCCCCGAGTCCGCTTGCGAAGCCCCAGCGTCATGCTGAGGCTTTTGTAGAAGCCGGGGAGGGCTTCTGTTCCTGGGAAGGAGCTGCCTGTTGCTGTCTCTTCCCTCGTCCTCTGCCTCGTGGCAGATATGAATAGCCCTTTGCTCTCTTATTTTTAAAGGAACGAAAGGGCTGCGGTTGAAAGGTCGGTGCCTTTTTCTGTTGGGGAGTGACTTGAGGTAGAAAGGTGGATTTCCCGGCCGTAGCCGTGGCCACCAAATCCGATAGACCGACCCCAAATAACTCCTCTACGCATCGCCTGTCCACTGTCGTGTCCATAAAGCTCTTCTGGCCGAAATGGACATAGCACTTACCCGTGATGCCAGTGTGCAGATATCTCTCTGTGCATCACGCATATAAAGAAATGCATCCTTTATTTGTTCTAACGACAGTAAAATATTGTCCCTGTCCAGGGTATCAATATTTTCGATCAGGGACTCTGACCAAACTACCCCAGCACTGCACATCCAGGCAGTCGCAATATCTGGTCGTAGTATAACACCTGCATGTGTGTATATACCTTTTTGGATATTTTCCATCCTCCTATCTGATGGATCTGTAAGTGCGGCCGTCTCAGGAGAGGGTAACGCCACTTGTTTTGATAAGCGTGTTAGCGCTTTGTCCACCCTAGGAGGTGTTTCCCAGCGCTCCCTAACCTCTGGCGGGAAAGGGTATAAAGCCAATAACTTCTTTGAAATTAGCAGTTTTTTTTTTTTTTTTTTTTTTTTTATCGGGGCACCCCACGCTTCATCACACACGTCATTTAATTCTTCTGATTCGGTAAAAACTACTGGTAGTTTTTTCACACCCCACATAATACCCTGTTTAGTGGTACCTGTAGTATCAGCTAAATGTAACATCTCCTTTATTGCCAAAATCATATAACGTGTGGCCCTACTGGAAAATACGGTTAATTCGTCACCTTCACCACCGGAATCAGTGCCTGTGTCTGGGTCTGTGTCGACCGACTGAGGCAAGGGGCGTTTTACAGCCCCTGACGGTATTTGAGGCGCCTGGACAGGCACTAATTGAGTGTCCGGCCGCCTCATGTCGGCAAACGACTGCTTAAGCGAGTTGACGCTATCCCGTAATTCCACAAATAAAGGCATCCATTCTGGTGTCGACCCCCTAGGAGGTGACATCCTCATACTTGGCAATTGCTCCGCCTCCACACCAATAACGTCCTCATACATGTCGACACACACGTACCGACACACAGCAGACACACAGGGAATGCTCTATACGAAGACAGGACCCACTAGCCCTTTGGGGAGACAGAGGGAGAGTCTGCCAGCACACACCAAAAAGCGCTATATATGACAGGGATAGCCTTATGATTAAGTGCTCCCTTATAGCTGCTTTTATATTAATATATTGCCATTTATTTTGCCCCCCCTCTCTGTTATACCCTGTTTCTGTAGTGCAGTGCAGGGGAGAGACCTGGGAGCCTTCCTGACCAGCGGAGCTGTGACAGAAAATGGCGCCGTGTGCTGAGGAGATAGGCCCCGCCCCTTTTTCGGCGGGCTCGTCTCCCGCTATTTAGTACATTTAGGCAGGGGTAAATATCTCCATATAGCCTCTGGGGCTATATGTGAGGTATTTTTAGCCTTTTTAAAGGTTTTCATTTGCCTCCCAGGGCGCCCCCCCCCAGCGCCCTGCACCCTCAGTGACTGCCGTGTGAAGTGTGCTGAGAGGAAAATGGCGCACAGCTGCAGTGCTGTGCGCTACCTTAAGAAGACTGCAGGAGTCTTCAGCCGCCGATTCTGGACCTCTTCTTGCTTCAGCATCTGTGAGGGGGCCGGCGGCGTGGCTCCGGTGACCATCCAGGCTGTACCTGTGATCGTCCCTCTGGAGCTTCATGTCCAGTAGCCAAGAAGCCAATCCATCCTGCACGCAGGTGAGTTCACTTCTTCTCCCCTCTGTCCCTCGTTGCAGTGATCCTGTTGCCAGCAGGAATCACTGTAAAATAAAAAACCTAAGCTAAACTCTCTAAGCAGCTCTTTATGAGAGCCACCTAGAATTGCACCCTTCTCGGCCGGGCACAAAAATCTAACTGGAGTCTGGAGGAGGGTCATAGGGGGAGGAGCCAGTACACACCACCTGACCTGTAAAAGCTTTACTTTTGTGCCCTGTCTCCTGCGGAGCCGCTATTCCCCATGGTCCTTTCAGGAACCCCAGCATCCACTTAGGACGATAGAGAAAACACCATTTCCTGGGATAGGTAGTTTTGACTCAGAGGTATTGCATAATCTAAGGCTTAGGATCTGTCTGATAAAATCCCAAAAACAGAGGATCAGACACACAAACTGTTTACATTTATGGCAACGAGAGAGTGATATACAGAGGGAACTAGCTTACACAGCTGGTTCTAACCCTAGCAGAAAACTGATAGCAACCGTACATTACAGGAGAGATAATGGCTACAGAGAATGGCATACTGATTAATGACGATAAGAGTGCACTTAATAAATGTATTAATGACGATAAGAGTAAAACTGATAAATGTATAAATTCTAACCCGTGCAAGTTGCACCCCATTTTAAACTTCCCTCAGGTTTACAAGCAAGAAAGTGAGCCCAGCACGATGTCGGCACTTTCTCTAGCAGCCACCATACAGGACACCCAGGTGGGCACGGCCCAATCGGTAAGAGCAGTAGTAAAGCCCCCTAGCGGAGGGTCAGGTGAGGTCGTGTCCACAGGTAAGTACGGTATTGTACATTATGCACAGACAATTGCACCTCACATTGTAGAGTCAACACAAGATGGTGTAATTGAACTAAATCCTGTCAGGGTGATCGTAGTCCCCAATGGGAGGACTGGCGCTCAGGGAGTCACTCCCGTCAAGGACATTGCTATGCATTGTCCCTGGTCCCGGGCAGAATTGAGGACAATTATGTCTGAATTTCCCGATCCCAGATAAAATCTAGTCGGATGCCAGAGGTTTATTAAAGAATTAGGTAACGCCACCGAACCCACAAACAAAGATTGGCGAACAGTGCTACGAGTATGTCTACCTTCCAATATTGACCCTGCAAAATTTATTACTGATTGTAAATCAGACGCAGAAGTACCTCTCACTGAGGAGTACACTCAGGAGAATGTACGACAAATCAATCTGCAATTAGGAGTGTATTTCCCAACTGTTGTCAAGTGGAATAAAATCTTCTCCATTAAACAAAAAGAAGATGAAACTGCTTCTGACTATTTCCATCGAGCACTGTGCAGGTAATGGCTAGATTTACTGGGATCAAAGACATTAAGGATAATGTGCATCATAGAGAGGTAGCTGTGTCCGTGTTAATGGACGGGTTAAAGGAAGCGTTGAGAACCAGGGTATACAAACCACTCAACCTAACTGGAGAGGTATCTCGGTGGCTGCCTTAAGAGAGTCCGCTGTTAAGTACGATCGGAACATCATTAAACACAGGGAGTCACAGAGGGATAAGCTGATGACAGTAAGTATAAAAGTCCTGACAACGAAGTCACATCAGCCTAAACCCCAGACCCCTGATGGTAAGTCGTATGTGGTAAAATGTTATAACTGCCAGAGGGAAGGACATTACGCACGGAACTGTAATTTTAGAGACCCACATAAGGTATATCGACCCCCTAGACCAGAACATGACACACTGTATGACGTACGAAATTGGAATCAGGGATCACATAGGGAAAATTTTGGGCCGCACCTGTAGTCTGCAGCCAGTGAAGTTAATTGATAGCCTTGGAAGTGAACCTGAGGTTACAGTGAATATAGTTGGTAGATCATACCTTGTAGATACAGGGGCGGCCAGGTAAACTCTGTGATTTATCTTTAAATGTTTCCTCTTCATCTCTGACGTTCACCGACAGAACTACAGCTCAAACGTCACATGTCTACTCGGTCTTTTCAGAGGTCTGCCCAACCCCAGTATATCTCACCAGCATCATTGTGCCTGGCCATGCACAGAGGGTGGAGAGTGGAAATACTGGTGGGGGAAGACTGTGCAGAGATACCTGTAGACATGGTGGTGTGACAGCCTGATGGTGAACGGAAATCTGACAATTTTTTTTCTTTTTATTATTCTCTCTCTTTTTGTTTTTTTTCATGTTCTACGGATGGTATGTCACACAACAGTTAAACAAATGGTAATGCAAGATTTATGCTCCCTACAGAAAAGTCGCTGACTCAGAAAGAATATAGCATCACTGGAGTGTCCGTTCCGGGAAGACTGAGAGGCAGCACTGTTGAGACGGCATCTGAGCAAGGATAACAAAAAGACTAGAGGCGGTTATCGTACCAGTTTTCTTTCCCTTCTATTATTTTCTTTACCTCCCATTACCACTCTTTCTTTCTCATCCTGCAAGATGGACTTACCCCAAGAGACTGCGTTCCGGGTTTTCCTGTTGACCCTGTTGTTGACCAGAGCAGTCTATTTCGGTGAGAGTACCAGAGAGGTCGAGAAAGGATCTGGAATGGGTTCTGATGACAAGGACGGATTAGTAGAATTCCAAGAGCAACACAGTCACCGAGCAAAGGCGAGTATCAGAAAACGATCTAGTAGTCATGAAACTAGGAGACATTGGAAGAGTGTTGCCAGAAGTAATGACCATTACCCATAATAAGATGAAAGACGTTCACCGCAATGCTCAAGCTCCTTACACTCACACTCATACTCATTACGAACACATCGTTAAGAGACACCTTATAGATAGGACAGAGCACGCAGCCTCTGATTTGATCCACGAATCCACCGGGATTCAATTCCTACTCGCGCTAGATATCACCCATACCGCCAGAGGAATTATAAATTTTAGGTATATTCATGCGCTAGCGAACCTGATAGACAATATCACCGAGATGTATGATGACACCGTCAGGTATACTGGGAGGGAATTGCAAGCTTACAAAACGGAACTGATCCAGCACAGGATGGTTCTCAATTACATCACAGCGGTGACAGGCGGGTATTGTGTCACCCTAGCAACTCAGTATGGTGTGAAGTGCTGCACGTACATTACAAACAGCACTGATGACCCCACCGAGGTCATAGATCAAAAGATGGACGATATCTTGCAGTTGAAATGGGAGTTCCGAAGGAGACACAACCTTACCCTTGCTGCTGTGAGTAATAAACTGACTGGCTGGGTTTCATGGTTGAACCCACGCAATTGGTTCTCAGGTTTAGGAGAATGGGCTCAAAATGTTATCGTGAATGTAGGAAAGTTTCTCCTTTGTATCCTGGGAGTTGTCATAATGATTGGTTTGATATTTAGATGTGTTCGGATTTTAATGCGGCGCAAGCGCAGTACCAAAGTGATGAGTTTGAGGAGCGAGGGCATTGTTATAACAACTGGTTTAATTTATGACCCATCAATTGAGACAATGTTGTGATAAGACGTGATTCCACGGTCCGTTTCTTTCACCCGTTTCTCCTTTGTTTTTCTCCCAAGCAAAAAGACATCCATTCGGAAGAAGACTAAAGACTTTGATGGAGAAGACTACAGACCTTTCATGGACATTTCTACAGACTTTGAGAGACACTTTAGAGACTTTAAAGACTTTTTATGGACACTTGAAAGACTTTGATTATCACCCACAGCAAGGATACACCTATCCGGACAAGACTTCAACAGACACCCAAGGACAATTGCACACATTATCATATGAATGTATTTGTGATATGTTTCTTATCTTCATCTCTACAACCTTCAGGTAGTGACACACATAGTCGACAGGTGACATAGGTACATATATTAGCATTCACATGTTTTTCCCCCTCCATGTATCATCAACTAATGTGCACCCCATTTGTTGGAACGAGAAGCCGAAAAGAGCTCGGTAGTGTTTGTTGGCCCACTTACAGACCCTTAATACGGGATAAGAAGGATTTAATGTATACTTCGCAATACCTCGAAGCTTATCTAGAACATGTACGGCACGATGATACATGCCCCCCAGACACGAAGTTCATACATACATGCTTTTACTATCCCACTAGGCCATACATTTCCTGCCTACTCCTTTCCTCCCTCCACCCAATCATTTATAGGTATTTCATTGTATTGTATATTTTTCTGCTTAATTGTTTAGATTGTGGCAGTTATTGTTGACTGCCAAAGGGTCGACTGTCAAACTCGAAAAATATTGTAATACATATCCCTTGTACTAACCCCTCATGCACATGCACGCTGCTCGTGCACCCGGTCCCCCGTGCGTACACATATCCGCAAGTTGCGTAAGAGACGCTCCGGCGACTCGTGCGCATGATATGTGTATTTACGGCGGAGTTTGTGAGCGTGTAGCGTGCGACTCGAACATAGCATATTTAACCCAAATAGTGCATTTTGTAGATATAGTTCCCTTAGATCATGTCAGCGAGTAATGTTAGTTTAAACAGTTCCTGGACAGAGGGATTCGTCTTTGCATGATAGGAAGGGTCAGATAAAGGTTGGTAGGTGATGTCTAGTATCCAGCTGTAGGGTATTTTAAGGGTAACATTCCGGTGTTAGTTAGGAAAAGATCGCTTGCTCCTGCGTATAGTTATGTACAGAAGTAGATTATGAACATTAACTGTATTTGATGTAAATTACACATGCGGCGGGAATCCAGAGAATACCTCCCACCAGAGCAGTTGGGAAAGGACATCGCCTACCTGTTCAAATCCACCTATGACCTTTGCTGTAATGTAGGGACACATCCCTGTGTCCAATGAACAATGAGATTACGGTGACCATTGTATTGTGAACGTATGTTGTGTATAAAAAGACCACTGTTGCCTGGCCAGGACACAAGACTCTGAAGGCTTTCACCCTGATAGCTGAGGACTGGTCCAGGACGCGCTTGCGAACGATTCCCCACGTATGTATATTCTCTGTGGCCATTATTCTCTATTATTCTGTTTAGATTTCCTTGTTAGCCTGTAGTGTATAACTTGTATCTGTTTACCCCTTTTCTCTGAATAATCCACTGCGGTGTTAGAGCCCAGTGGTTTACCACAAACCGGTGCTGTGTTTTCACTTTCCTGCAAAGGGCTTTCTTAGCGTCTTGATCGGTATAAGGTGTATAAGCATTGCTAAGGTTTTAAGGTATCACATCGTTGCAGTACTAGGCTGCTAAGGTTTAAAGTATAAGCACATCCTTACACTGTTTCATTACTTAAGGTTTACTGTATATCACTCTGTGTGCGTCCGCGCCGCATGTACATTGTACCCACTAATGAGCGTATCAATACGGTACTCAGTACGCCAATAGCGTGCTTAGTACGAAGCGTGAATCCGTGTGCGTACGTGCCGCTCGTGCGTCGCGCCCACGGCACAGCGTCTGATACGCTAAGTGCGTATCCATACGGTACTCAGTACGCAAATAGCGTACTTAGTACGTAGTGTGTGTGTAACAAGTCTAGCGGCCATAGCGGCTCCACGGTAATAGCGAGTCTAGCGGTATAGCTTTGTGTTTTAAGATAATAATTGACATTATCAGGAGGTAGTGAAGTGAATTAGTGTGGATAGCATAGTGATATACTGCAGGGCAAGGGCATCTTTTCATATGGGCTCAATGGGCACTTGCCCAAGGGCCCCAGGAGTCTAAGGGCCCTAGGGTGATAGCTGAGGTTCCCCTCTTACCAGAGGTACCAGATTTTTGAAAATTGGACCTGGGGAACCGGAGATATCTCACATTAAAGCAGTGGTCCCCCTCTGAGCCTGTTAATTGCTATTCCCAGCCAGATTACTTGGTTTCTCTGATTTAGAGTTTTGTAAGGGCATACTCTAAAAGCTGGGTCTCTCCCCATTCGGTGGACACTGACAGCTTGCCTCTACTATGCCCAGAACTAGAGATATCAGCCTTCCAGCAGCTGGTCCCTGCTCCATCTACATACGCCTTGTATGCAGTTTTATATTTTTGTTGGTGGATTGCTCTGGCTCCTGAACTCTGATCCCCAAGTCTCCAGTACCTTCTGAAAGGTGGAACTCTCTAGTGTTTTACCCCATAAACGCTAAGAAATATATTTCCAGGAACTGGAGATATCTGCAATCAAGCAAGCTGCCCTCCCACCAGAAAATTATGAATATTAAGCCCACGCCACTATCCATCCCTGCCCTTTGTATGAAACCCTGCCTTACCACCATGAAAGTCATGTACCGGGGCCCCTTCATTCAGCCCAATGCCCCATCTACAGTTTAGTGTTCTCCCTCCCACCATCTGTGCAGTAAAAAATAAGAATTTACTTACCGATAATTCTATTTCTCGGAGTCCGTAGTGGATGCTGGGGTTCCTGAAAGGACCATGGGGAATAGCGGCTCCGCAGGAGACAGGGCACAAAAGTAAAGCTTTCCGATCAGGTGGTGTGCACTGGCTCCTCCCCCTATGACCCTCCTCCAAGCCAGTTAGGTACTGTGCCCGGACGAGCGTACACAATAAGGGAGGAATTTTGAATCCCGGGTAAGACTCATACCAGCCACACCAATCACACCGTACAACTTGTGATCTAAACCCAGTTAACAGTATGATAACAGCGGAGCCTCTGAAAAGATGGCTCACAACAATAATAACCCGATTTTTGTAACTATGTACAAGTATTGCAGATAATCCGCACTTGGGATGGGCGCCCAGCATCCACTACGGACTCCGAGAAATAGAATTATCGGTAAGTAAATTCTTATTTTCTCTATCGTCCTAGTGGATGCTGGGGTTCCTGAAAGGACCATGGGGATTATACCAAAGCTCCCAAACGGGCGGGAGAGTGCGGATGACTCTGCAGCACCGAATGAGAGAACTCCAGGTCCTCCTTAGCCAGGGTATCAAATTTGTAGGATTTTACAAACGTGTTTGCCCCTGACTAAATAACCGCTCGGCAAAGTTGTAAAGCCGAGACCCCTCGGGCAGCCGCCCAAGATGAGCCCACCTTCCTTGTGGAATGGGCATTTACATATTTTGGCTGTGGCAGGCCTGCCACAGAATGTGCAAGCTGAATTGTATTACACATCCAACTAGCAATAGTCTGCTTAAAAGCAAGAGCACCCAGTTTGTTGGGTGCATACAGGATAACAGCAAGTCAGTTTTCCTGACTCCAGCCGTCCTGGAACCTATATTTTCAGGGCCCTGACAACATCTAGCAACTTGGAGTCCTCCAAGTCCCTAGTAGGTGCAAGGCACCACAATAAGCTGGTTCAGGTGAAACACTGACACCACCTTAGGGAGAGAACTGGGGACGAGTCCGCAGCTCTGCCCTGTCCGAATGGACAAACAAATATGGTCTTTTTTGAGAAAAAAACCACCAATTTGACACTCGCCTGGTCCAGGCCAGGGCCAAGAACATGGTCACTTTTCATGTGAGATGCTTCAAATCCACAGATTTGACTGGTTTTAAACCAATGTGATTTGAAGAATCCCAGAACTACGTTGAGATCCCACAGTGCCACTGGAGGCACAAAAGAGGGTTGTATATGCAATACTCCCTTGACAAAGTTCTGGACTTCAGGAACTGAAGCCAATTCTTTCTGGAAGAAAATTGACAGGGCCGAAATTTGAACCTTAATGGACCCCAATTTGAGGCCCATAGACACTCCTGTTTGCAGGAAATGCAGGAATCGACCGAGTTGAAATTTCTTTGTGGGGCCTTCCTGGCCTCACACCACGCAACATATTTTCGCCACATGTGGTGATAATGTTGTGCGGTCACCTCCTTTCTGGCTTTGACCAGGGTAGGAATGACCTCTTCCGGAATGCCTTTTTCCCTTAGGATCCGGCGTTCCACCGCCATGCCAACAAACGCAGCTGCGGTAAGTCTTGGAACAGACATGGTACTTGCTGAAGCAAGTCCCTTCTTAGCGGCAGAGGCCATAAGACCTCTGTAAACATCTCTTGAAGTTCCGGGTACCAAGTCCTTCTTGGCCAATCCGGAGCCATGAGTATAGTTCTTACTCCTCTACGTCTTATAATTCTCAGCACCTTAGGTATGAGAAGCAGAGGAGGGAACACATACACCGACTGGTACACCCACGGTGTTACCAGAACGTCCACAGCTATTGCCTGAGGGTCTCTTGACCTGGCGCAATACCTGTCCCGTTTTTTGTTCAGACGGGACGCCATCATGTCCACCTTTGGTATTTCCCAACGGTTTACAATCATGTGGAAAAAACTTCCCGATGAAGTTTCCACTCTCCCGGGTGGAGGTCGTGCCTGCTGAGGAAGTCTGCTTCCCAGTTTCCATTCCCGGGATGAAACACTGCTGACAGTGCTATCACATGATTTTCCGCCCAGCGAAAAGTCCTTGCAGTTTTTGCCATTGCCCTCCTGCTTCTTGTGTCGCCCTGTCTGTTTACGTGGGCGACTGCCTGATGTTTTTCCCACTGGATCAATACCGGCTGACCTTGAAGCAGAGGTCTTGCTAAGCTTAGAGCATTATAAATTTACCCTTAGCTCCAGTATATTTATGTGGAGAAAAGTCTCCAGACTTGATCACACTCCCTGGAAATTTTTTCCTTGTGTGACTGCTCCCCAGCCTCTCGGGCTGGGCTCCGTGGTCACCAGCATCCAATCCTGAATGCCGAATCTGCGGCCCTCTAGAAGATGAGCACTCTATAACCACCACAGGAGAGACACCCTTGTCCTTGGATATAGGGTTATCCGCTGATGCATCTGAAGATGCGATCCGGACCATTTGTCCAGCAGATCCCACTGAAAAGTTCTTGCGTGAAATCTGCCGAATGGAATTGCTTCGTAGGAAGCCACCATTTTCTACCAGGACCCTTGTGCAATGATGCACTGTTTTTAGGAGGTTCCTGACTAGCTCGGATAACTCCCTGGCTTTCTCTTTCGGGAGAAACACCTTTTTCTGGACTGTGTCCAGAATCATCCCTAGGCACAGCAGACGTGTCGTCGGGATCAGCTGCGATTTTGGAATATTTAGAATCCACCCGTGCTGTTGTAGCAGTATCCGAGATAGTGCTACTCCTACCTCCAACTGTTCCCTGGACTATACCCTTATCAGGAGATCGTCCAAGTAAGGGATAATTAAGACGCCTTTTCTTCGAAAAAGAATCATCATTTCGGCCATTACCTTAGTAAAGACCCGGGGTGCCGTGGACAATCCAAACGGCAGCGTCTGAAACTGATAGTGACAGTTCTGCACCACGAACCTGAGGTACCCTTAGTGAGAAAGGCAAATTTGGGACATAGAGGTAAGCATCCCTGATGTCCCGGGACACTATATAGTCCCCTTCTTCCTGTTCGTTATCACTGCTCTGAGTGACTCATCTTGATTTGAACCTTTGTAAGTGTTCAAAAAATTTTTAGATTTAGAATAAGTCTCACCTAGCCTTCTGGCTTCAGTACCACAATATAGTGTGGAATAATACCCCTTTTCTTGTAGTAGGAGGGGTAATTTAATTTTCACCTGCTGGGAATACAGCTTGTGAATTTTTTCCCATACTGCCTCCTTGTCGGAGGGAGACCTTGGTAAAGCAGACTTCAGGAGCCTGCGAAGGGGAAACGTCTCGACATTCCAATCTGTACCCCTGGGATACTACTTGTAGGATCCAGGGGTCCTGTACGGTCTCAGCGCCATGCTGAGAACTTGTCAGAAGCGGTGGAACGCTTCTGTTCCTGGGAATGGGCTGCCTGCTGCAGTCTTCTTCCCTTTCCTCTATCCCTGGGCAGATATGATCTTATAGGGACGAAAGGACTGAGGCTGAAAAGACGGTGTCTTTTTCTGCAGAGATGTGACTTAGGGTAAAAACGGTGGATTTTCCAGCAGTTGCCGTGGCCACCAGGTCCGATGGACCGACCCCAAATAACTCCTCTTCCTTTATACGGCAATACACCTTTGTGTCGTTTGGAATCTGCATCACCTGACCCCTGTCGTGTCCATAACATCTTCTGGCAGTTATGGACATCGCATTTACTCTTGATGCCAGAGTGCAAATATCCCTCTGTGCATCTCGCATATATAGAAATGCATCCTTTAAATGCTCTATAGTCAATAAAATACTGTCCCTGTCAAGGGTATCAATATTTTTAGTCAGGGAATCCGACCAAGCCACCCCAGCTCTGCACATCCAGGCTGAGGCGATCGCTGGTCGCAGTATAACACCAGTATGTGTGTATATACTTTTTATGATATTTTCCAGCCTCCTGTCAGCTGGTCCTTGAGGACGGCCCTATCTATAGACGGTACCGCCACTTGTTTTGATAAGCGTGTGAGCGCCTTATCCACCCTAAGGGGTGTTTCCCAACGCGCCCTAACTTCTGGCGGGAAAGGGTATACCGCCCATAATTTTCTATCGGGGGGAACCCACGCATCATCACACACTTTATTTAATTTATCTGATTCAGGAAAAACTATGGTAGTTTTTTCACATCCCACATAATACCCTCTTTTGTGGTACTTGTAGTATCAGAAATATGTAACACCTCCTTCATTGCCTTTAACGTGTGGCCCTAATAAGGAATACGTTTGTTTATTCACCGTCGACACTGGATTCAGTGTCCCTGTCTGTGTCTGTGTCGACCGACTAAAGTAAACGGGCGTTTTAAAACCCCTGACGGTGTTTTTGAGACGTCTGGACCGGTACTAATTGTTTGTCGGCCGTCTCATGTCGTCAACCGACCTTGCAGCGTGTTGACATTATCACGTAATTCCCTAAATAAGCCATCCATTCCGGTGTCGACTCCCTAGAGAGTGACATCACCATTACAGGCAATTGCTCCGCCTCCTCACCAACATCGTCCTCCTACATGTCGACACACACGTACCGACACACAGCACACACACAGGGAATGCTCTGATAGAGGACAGGACCCACTAGCCCTTTGGAGAGACAGAGGGAGAGTTTGCCAGCACACACCAAAAACGCTATAATTATATAGGGACAACCTTATATAAGTGTTTTCCCTTATAGCATCTTTTTTATATATTTCTAACGCCAAATTAGTGCCCCCCCTCTCTGTTTTAACCCTGTTTCTGTAGTGCAGTGCAGGGGAGAGCCTGGGAGCCTTCCCTCCAGCCTTTCTGTGAGGGAAAATGGCGCTGTGTGCTGAGGAGATAGGCCCCGCCCCTTTTTTGGCGGCCTCGTCTCCCGCTCTTAACGGATTCTGGCAGGGGTTAAATATCTCCATATAGCCTCCGGAGGCTATATGTGAGGTATTTTTAGCCAAAATAGGTTTTCATTTGCCTCCCAGGGCGCCCCCCTCCCAGCGCCCTGCACCCTCAGTGACTGCCGTGTGAAGTGTGCTGAGAGGAAAATGGCGCACAGCTGCAGTGCTGTGCGCTACCTTTAGAAGACTGAGGAGTCTTCTGCCGCCGATTCTGGACCTCTTCTTATTTCAGCATCTGCAAGGGGGCCGGCGGCAAGGCTCCGGTGACCATCCAGGCTGTACCTGTGATCGTCCCTCTGGAGCTGATGTCCAGTAGCCAAGAAGCCAATCCATCCTGCACGCAGGTGAGTTCACTTCTTCTCCCCTAAGTCCCTCGTTGCAGTGATCCTGTTGCCAGCAGGACTCACTGTAAAATAAAAAACCTAAGCTAAACTTTTCTAAGCAGCTCTTTAGGAGAGCCACCTAGATTGCACCCTTCTCGGCCGGGCACAAAAATCTAACTGGCTTGGAGGAGGGTCATAGGGGGAGGAGCCAGTGCACACCACCTGATCGGAAAGCTTTACTTTTGTGCCCTGTCTCCTGCGGAGCCGCTATTCCCCATGGTCCTTTCAGGAACCCCAGCATCCACTAGGACGATAGAGAAATAAGATTTTACTTACCGGTAAATCTATTTCTCGTAGTCCGTAGAGGATGCTGGGACTCCGTAAGGACCATGGGGAATAGACGGGCTCCGCAGGAGATAGGGCACTTTAAGAAAGCTTTGGATTCTGGGTGTGCACTGGCTCCTCCCTCTATGCCCCTCCTCCAGATCTCAGTTAGGGAAACTGTGCCCAGAGAAGATGGACAGTACGAGGAAGGATTTTTGTAAATCTAAGGGCGAGATCCAAACCAGCAACACCAATCACACCGTATAACTTGTGATAAACTACCCAGTTAACAGTATGAACAACAACATAGCCTCGGTTCAACCGATAAACTATAACATAACCCTTATGTAAGCAATAACTATATACAAGTCTTGCAGAAGAAGTCCGCACTTGGGACGGGCGCCCAGCATCCTCTACGGACTACAAGAAATAGATTTACCGGTAAGTAAAATCTTATTTTTTCTAACGTCCTTGAGGATGCTGGGACTCTGTAAGGACCATGGGGATTATACCAAACTTCCCAAACGGGCGGGAGAGTGCGGATGACTCTGCAGCACCGAATTGAGCAAACAGGAGGTCCTCCTCAGTCAGGGTATCAAACAACTTTGCAAAGGTATTTGACCCCGACCAAGTAGCAGCTCGGCACAGCTGTAGTGCCGAGACCCCTCGGGCAGCCGCCCAAGAAGAGCCCACCTTCCTAGTGGAATGGGCCTAAACCGATTTAGGTAACGGCAATCCTGCCGTAGAATGTTCCAGCTGAATCGTGTTACAGATCCAGCGAGCAATAGTCTGCTTTGAAGCAGGGCCGCCTACCTTGTTGGCTGTATACAGGACAAACAGTGCTTCTGTTTTGCAGATCCTAGCCGTTCTGGCCACGTAAATTTTCAAAGCCCTGACCACATCAAGGGACTCGGAATCCTCCAAGTCACGCATAGCCACAGGCACGACAATAGGTTGGTTCATATGAAAGGATGAGACCACCTTTGGCAGGAATTGAGGACGGGTCCGCAATTTCGCTCTATCCATATGGACAATCAGATAGGGCTTTTAGTGATAAAAGCCTCCAATTCCGAAACTCGCCTAGCCGAAGCCAAGGCTAACAACATGACCACCTTCCAGGTGAAATATTTCAACACCACTGACTTAAGTGGTTCAAACCAATGAGACTTAAGGAAGGGTAACACCACGTTAAGGTCCCAAGGCGCCACCGGCGGTACAAAAGGAGACTAAAAATGCCGTACTCCCTACACAAACGTTTGTATTTCAGGAAGAGAAGGCAAATCTTTTTGGAAGAAAATGGATAAGGCCGAAATTTGAACCTTTATCGATCCTAATTTTAGGCCCAAGTTCACTCCAGTTTGAAGGAAGTGAAGCAGACGGCCCACAAGGAATTAATCCGTAGGAGCATTCCTGGCCTCACATCAGGAAACATATTTTCGCCATATTCGGTGATAATGTTTTAATGTGACTTCCTTCCTAGCCTTAATTAGGGTAGTAATGACCTCCTCCGGAATACCCATTACCGCTAGGATCCTGCGTTGAACCGCCATGCCGTCAAACGCAGCCGCGGTAAGTCTGGGAACAGACAGGGCCCCTGCTGCAGCAGGTCCTGTCTTAGACGAAGAGGCCACGGATTCTCTGTGAGCATTTCATGCAGATATGGATACCAGGTCCTCCGTGTCCACTCCCCAGGACGTAGGTCGTGTCCGCTGAGGAAGTCTGCTTCCCAGTCGTCCACTCCCGGAATGGAGAGGTCTGGGACTGAGGGTCGACAGCACAAAGGTCGACACACCTTAGGTCGACGCCAATTGGTCGACACACCTTAGGTTGACATGTACAAAAGGTCGACAGGAACAAGGTCGACATGGAAAAAGGTCGACATGAGTTTTTTATGTTTTTTTGGTGTCGTTTTCTTCGTAGAGTGACCGGGAACCCCAATTAGTGCACCGCTTAGCTCGCCATGCTTCGGGCATGGTGCCTTCGCTCCGCTACCGCTTCGCTCGGCACACTTTACCGTTCCAATCGTAGTCCACGTGGATAGTTAAGTATGAAAAGGTTCAAAAAAAGAAAAAAATAGTGAAAAACTCATGTCGACCTTTTTCCATACGACCTATTGTCCATGTCGACCCAAGGTGTGTCGACCAATTGGCGTCGACCTTAGGTGTGTCGACCTTTGTGCGGTCGACCTGGAGTCCGGATACCGAATGAACACTGCTTACAGTGCGCTTACATGATTCTCCGCCCAGCGAAGAATTCTGGTGGCTTCCGCCATCGCCACTCTGCTCCTTGTGCCGCCTTGGCGGTTTACATGAGCTACTGCGGTGACGTTGTCCGACTAGATCAGAACCGGTTGGTCGCGAAGTAAGGTCTCCGCCTGACGTACGGCGTTGTATATGGCCCTTAGTTCCAAGAAGTGAAGCCAAGTCTCTTGACTTGACCAAAGACCTTGGACATTTTATTTTTCCCTGTGTGACTGCTCCCCAACCTCGGAGGCTCGCGTCTGTGGTCACCAGGATCCAGTCCTCAATGCCGAACCTGCGGCCCTATAGAAGGTGAGCATCTTGCAGCCACCACAGGAGAGATACCCTGGCCCTGGGGGAGGGTGATCAACTGATGAATCTGTAGATGTGACCCGGACCACTTGTCCAGTAGGTCCCATTTGAAAGACCTCACATGGAACCTGCCGAAGGGAATGATTTTCCCCGAACTCAGGTGCAGCGATGCCGACACCTGTCTTGGTTTCAAAAAGTTCCTGACCAGAGTCATGAGTTCCTGGGCCTTCTCTATCTGAAGGTAAACCCCTTTCTGGTCCGTATCCAGAATCATACCGAAGAAGGGCAGACTAGTCATAGGAACCAACTGTGACTTCCGGATATTGAGAAACTAGCAGTGTTGCTGTGACACCTTCAGCGAAAGTGACACGCTGTTCAACAACTGCTCTTTTGATCTCGCCTCATAGATCGTCCAAGTATGTGATAACTGTGACTCCTTGCTTGCGTAGGAGCACCATCATTTCTGCCAAATACCCTGAAATTGGTAATGACAATACTGTACTGCAATTGTCAGGTACGCCTGATGGGGTGGATAAATGGGAACATGAAGGTATGCAGCCTTAATGTCTAGATACACCATCAAATCCCCCCTTTCCAGGCTGGCCATGATCGCTCTGAGCGATTCCACTTTAATTTTGAACCTTTTCTAGTATAGGTTCAGAGGTTTTAATTTTAAATCGGTCTGACCGAACCGTACGTATTCGGAACTACAGCCAAGGTTGAGTAATAGCCCCTTCCTTGTTGCAGGAGGAGAACCTTGAGCACCACCTGTTGGAGATACAATGTGTGAATTGTATTGAATATAACTCCCCTTCTGGGGGAGAAACCGGTAGGTCCGATAAGGAAAAATCGGCGAGGAGGCACCTTTCGAATTCCTTTGTAACCCTGAGAACAATTTTTATTGCCCCGGGATCCACCTGTGAGTGAACTCAGATGTGGCTGAAGAGTCGAAGACATGCTCCCCCTGGGACGGACTCCCTTAGCGGAGCTCCCGCATCCTGCGGTGGATGTAGTAGAGGCCGGGGAGGACTTCTGTTCCTGGGAACTAGCTGTGCCCCGTGTCCTACCTCTGGTAAGAAAGGACACTCCTCATACTTTTTTGTTATTCTGCGACCGAAAGGACTGCATTTGATAATGTCGTGCTTTCTTAGTCTGTGAGGGAATATAAGGCAAAAGATCAGAATTACCAGCTATAGCTGTGGAGACCAGGTCCGAGAGCCCTTCTCCACACAATTCCTCAGCCTTGTGAGGTAAACCCTCCATATGCCTCTTTTAGTCGGCATCAACTGTCCATTGCATGTTCCACAGGACAAGTCTAGCAGAAATCGACATAGTGTTGACTCTAGAACCCAGTAGACTAACGTCTCTTTGGGCATGTCATATATATATATATATATATATATATATATATATATATATATATATATATATATTCCAAAATAACCGGCACTCTGTCTTTATATCCAACTACCTCGGTGCCTTCCCTGGCTGCATGCCAATGTAATTCGTTCAAAAATGGGTGGCACTCACGAGGAATTTTCACAACGAAAAGAAATCACAAGAGAGAGCTTGTGAAAATTCCTCGTGAGTGCCACCCATTTTTGAACAAATTATATATATATATATATATATATATATATATATATATATATATAAAAGCCAACATTATATATATATATATATATATATATATATATATATATATATATATATATATATATATTGTTTGCAGGCGGCACTCACGGACTTAGCTCAAATAAATGACCCGGACACTCCTGGGTATGATACAACGTTTCGGTTTTTATAAACCTTCGTCAGGTATGAATGAAATACAGAAAAAAGAGCTTACCTTTATACAGAAACTGAAACACCAAGTGAAAATCTCGTGCAAAGACACGTCCCGTGTTTCCGCTGACGTCATCATTAACGGACGGCGCCAGTGCGGTAACTGGGGCAAAGTGAAAGTAAAAAAACGTCACCATGGATACAGCAATACAAATGTCTAAAGCACAGGTTCTCAAACTCGGTCCTCAGGACCCCACACAGTGCATGTTTTGCAGGTCTGCTCACAGAATCACAGGTGAAATAATTAGCACCACCTGTGGACCTTTTAAAATGTGTCAGTGAGTAATTAATACACCTGTGCACTTGCTGGGTTACCTGCAAAACATGCACTGTGTGGGGTCCTGAGGACCGAGTTTGAGAACCCCTGGTCTAAAGTATACATTTCACATTATTGATCTAATGTCAACACTACTGTACAGGGGACATAATGCTTACAGGAAACAGTTAAAGGAAATAATTTAATTTAATCCATACGGAGAGACAGTGTTTAGTAAATGAATCCACTTGATTTCAAGCTGCAAGAGGATTCTTCCTCTGTCACCCCCCCTGATATCTTCTTTAACATGATCCAACATGCAGCACCGAATGAGAGAACTCAAGGTCCTCCACAGCCAGGGTATCAATTTTGTAGAATTTTGCAAACGTGTTTGCCCCTGACCAAGTAGCAGCTCGGCCAAGTTGTAAAGCCGAGACCTCTCGGGCAGCCGCCCAAGATGAGCCCCCTTCCTTGTGGAATGGGCTTTTACAGATTTAGGCTTCGGTAGTCCACCGCAGAATGCGCAAGCTGAATAGTGCTACAAATCCAGCGCGCTATAGTCTGCTTAGAAGCAGGAGCACCCAGCTTGTTGGGTGCATCCAGGATAAACAGCGAGTCAGTTTTCCTGACTCCAGCCGTCCTGGAAATATAATTTTTCAGGGCCCTGACTACGTCCAGTAACTTGGAATCCTCCAAGTCCCTAGTAGCCGCAGGCACCACAATAGGTTGGTTCAAGTGAAAGACTGATACCACCTTCGGGAGAAAGTGAGGACGAGTCCTCAACTCTGCCCTATCCATATGGAAAGTCAGGTAAGGGCTTTTTCATGACAAAGCCGCCAACTCTGACACATGCCTGGCCGAAGCCAGAGCCAACACATGACCACTTTTCATGTGAGATATTTCAAATCCACGGTTTTAAGTGGCTCAAACCAATGTGATTCCAGGAACTCTAAAACCACATTGAGATCCCAAGGTGCCACTGGGGCACAAAAAAGGGGCTGAATATGCAGCACTCCCTTACAACGTCTGAACTTCAGGCTGACATCCTTCCTGGCTTTGATCAGGATAAGAATGACTTCCTCCGGAATGCCTTTTTTACTCAGGATCCGGCGTTCAACCGCCATGCCGTCAACGCAGCCGCGGTAAGTCTTTTAACAGACAGGGCCCCTGCTGCAGCAGATCCTGTCTGAGTGGCAGAGGCCATGGGTCCTCTGAGATCATCTCTTGAAGTTCCTGGTACCAAGCCCTTCTTGGCCAATCCGGAACAATGAGTATAGTTCTTACTCCTGTTTTCTTATTATCCTCAGTACCTTGGGTATGAGAGGGAGAGGAGGGAACACATAAACCGACTGGTACACCCGTGGTGTCACTAGAGCGTCCACAGCGATCGCCTGAGGTTCTCTTGACCTGGAGCAATATCTTTTTTATTGAGGTGGGTAGCCATCATGTCCACCTGTGGTCTTTCCCAACGGTTTACCAGCATTTGGAAGACTTCTGGGTGAAGTCCCTATTCTCCCGGGTGGAGTCTGCTGCGGAAGTCTGCTTCCCAGTTGTCCACTCCCGAAATGAACACTGCTGCCAGTGCTACCCCATGATTTTCCGCCCAACGGGGAATCCTTGTGGCTTCTGCCATTGCCCTCCTGCTTCTTGTGCCGCCCTGCCTGTTTACATGGGCGAGCACCGTGATGTTGTCTGACTGGATCAGTACGGCTGGTTTTGAAGCAGGGGCCTTGTTTGGGTTAGGGCCTTGTAAATGGCTCTTAGCTCCAGAAAATTTACGTGAAGTGAAATCTCCTGTTTTGACCACAGTCCTTGGAATTTCACTCCCTGTGTGACTGCACCCCAGCCCCGAAGGCTGGCATCCATGGTCACCAGGACCCAGTCCTGTATTCCGAATCTGCGGCTCTCTAGTAGATGAGCCCTCTGCAGCCACCACCGCAGCGACACCCTGGTTCTTGCCGACCGGGTTATCCGCTGCTGTATCTGGAGATGGGACCCGGACCATTTGTCCAACAGGTCCCACTGGAAATTCCTTGCGTGGAACTTTCCTAATGGAATTGCTTCGTACGAAGCTACCATTTTTCCCAGGACTTGTGTGCATTGATGTACCGACACCTGTCCCGGTCTTAGGAGGTTTCTGACTAGAGATGACAACTCCTCGGCTTTTTCCATTGGAAGAAACACTTTTTTCTGGTCTGTTTCCAGAATCATTCCCAGGAACAGAAGACGTGTCGTCGGGACCAGCTGTGACTTTGGAATTGAGAATCCAGCCCTGCTGTTGCAGCACTTCCCGAGAAAGTGCAACCCCCTTACCAACTGTTCCTTGGAGCTCGCCTTTATCAGGAGATCGTCCAAGTACGGGATAATTAAACTCCCTTCTTGCGAAGGAGTATCATCATTTCGGTCATTACCCTGGTAAAGACCCTCGGTGCCGTGGATAATCCAAACGGCAGCGTCTGGAACTGATAGTGACAGTCCTATACCACAACCTTGAGGTACTCCTGGTGAGGAGGGCAAATGGGGACATGCAGGTAAGTATCCTTGATGTCCAGAGAGACCCTGTAATCCCCCTCGTCCAGGTTCGCAATAATCGCCCTGAGCGATTCCATCTTGAAACTCGAATCTTTTGTTATATGTGTTCAAGGATTTTAAATTTAAGATGGGTCTCACCGAACCGTCCGGTTTCGGTACCACAAACATTGTGGAAAAGTAACCCTTTTCCTGTTGAAGGAGGGGTACCTTGATAATCACTTGCTGTGAATACCGTTTTTGGATAGCCACCAACACTGCCTCCCTGGCAGAGGGAGTTGCCGGTAAGGCAGATTTAGGAAACGGCGGGGGGGGAGACGTCTCGAATTTCAGCCTGTATCCCTGAGACACTGTTTGAAGAACCCAGGGATCCACCTGTGAGAGAGCCCACTGTGCGCTGAATCTCTGAGAGGGGCCCCCACCGTACCCGGGTCCGCCTGAGCAGCCCCAGCGTCATGCTGTGGACTTACCGGACGCAGGGGAGGACTTCTGCCCTTGGGAACTAGCTGTGTGCTGCAGCTTTTTCCCTCTACCTTTTCCTCTTGGCAGAAAAGATGAGCCTCTAGTCCTCTACTTTTCTGGGGCCGAAGGGACTGTACCTGATACTACAGTGCTTACTTTTGCTGTGGGGTAGCTTGTGGCAAAAGTTTTGATTTCCCAGCCGTAGCTGTGGAAACGAGGTCTGAAAGACCATCCCCAAACAGTTCCACCCCCTTATAGGGCAAACTGCCATGTGCCGTTTTGAATCGGCATCGCCCGACCATTGCCGAGTCCATAACCCCCGTCTGGCGGCAATGGTTTTACATATCGCTTATTAGTGATGCCAGTCGGCAAATATCCCTCTGTGCATCACGCATGTATAAGACAGCGTCTTTTATATGCTCTATTTTCAGCAAAATATTGTCCCTATCTATAGTATAAATATTATCCGACAGGGAATCTGACCACGCAGCTGCCGCACTGCACATCCATGCCGAGGCAATAGCAGGTCTCAATATAATGCCCGTGTGTGTGTATATAGCTTTAAGGGTAGTTTTCTGCTTTCTATCAGCAGGTACTTCAGGGCGGCCGTATCCGGAGACGGTAGTGCCACCTTTTTTAATAAGCGTGTAACCGCTTTATCTTTCCTAGGGGGTATTTCCCAACGTGACCTATCCTCTGGCGGAAAAGGGTACGCTGCTTAGAAATTATCAATTTCTTATCGGGGGAAGTCCACGCTTCCTCACACACCTCATATCAATTCATCAGATGCAGGAAAACTACTGGTAGTTTTCTGTCACCAAACATAATACCCTTTTTTGTGGTACCTGGGGTATTATCAGAAATGTGTAATACATTTTTCATTGCCTCAATCATGTAACGGGTGGCCCTATTGGAAGGTACACTAGTCTCATCGTCGTCGACACTGGAGTCGGTATCCGTGTCAACATCTGTGTCTGCCATCTGAGGTAGCGGCCGTTTTAGAGCCCCTGATGACATTTGAGACGCTTGGACAGGCACAAGCTGAGCAGCCGGCTGTCCTATGTCGTCAAACCTTTTATGTAAGGAGTTGACACTGTCACGTAATTCCTTCCATAAGTCCATCCACACCGGTGTCGACCCCGCAAGGGGGTGACATCCCATTCACAGGCATTTGCTCCGCCTCCACATCATTATCCTCATGATACATGTCGACACAGCAGTACCGACACACAGCACACACACAGGGAATGCTCTGACAGAGGACAGGACCCCACAAAGCCCTTTGGGGAGACAGAGGGAGAGTATGCCAGCACACACCAGAG
Organism: Pseudophryne corroboree; assembly: GCF_028390025.1. Classification (NCBI taxonomy): domain Eukaryota; kingdom Metazoa; phylum Chordata; class Amphibia; order Anura; family Myobatrachidae; genus Pseudophryne; species Pseudophryne corroboree. The sequence goes on along the minus strand of NC_086445.1, from coordinate 244,808,046 downwards.
CGCTATATACCACAGGGATATCACTATACAGAGTGTTTTTCCCTTATAGCTGCATAATATATTTATACTGCGCCTAATTTGTGCCCCCCCTCTCTTTTTAACCCTTTTCTGTAGTGCAGGACTGCAGGGGAGAGCCAGGGAGCGATCCCTCCAGCGGGGCTGTGAGGGAAAATGGCGCCAGTGTGCTGAGGGAGATGGCTCCGCCCCTTTTTCGGCGGGCTTTCTCCCGCTATTGTAAAAGTTCTGGCAGGGGTTAATAAACACCTATATAGCCCCTGGGGCTATATATGGTGTCAGTTCGCCAGCCAAGGTGTTAATATTGCTGCTCAGGGCGCCCCCCCCCAGCGCCCTGCACCCATCAGTGACCGCAGTGTGTGGTGTGCATGAGGAGCAATGGCGCACAGCTGCAGTGCTGTGCGCTACCTTGGAGAAGACAGAAGTCTTCAGCCGCCGATTTTCCGGACCACCTTCTTGCTTCTGGCTAGGGGGACGGCGGCACGGCTCCGGGAACGGACGACGAGGTCAGGTCCTGTGTTCGATCCCTCTGGAGCTAATGGTGTCCAGTAGCCTAAGAAGCCCAAGCTACCACCACTTAGGTAGGTTCGCTTCTTCTCCCCTTAGTCCCTCGGTGCAGTGAGCCTGTTGCCAGCAGGTCTCACTGAAAATAAAAAACCTAACATATACTTTCTTCCTAGGAGCTCAGGAGAGCCCCTAGTGTGCATCCAGCTCAGCCGGGCACAGAAATCTAACTGAGGCTTGGAGGAGGGTCATAGGGGGAGGAGCCAGTGCACACCAGATAGTCCTAAATCTTTCTTTAGAGGTGCCCAGTCTCCTGCGGAGCCGTCTATTCCCCATGGTCCTTACGGAGTTCCCAGCATCCACTAGGACGTCAGAGAAATAGCATCTGCACTGCCTAGCCAAAGTCTATGTGTCTGTGAGTGAGCATGTGTGGTCATGCTGCTCACCTTTCTGTGATACAATCACTGTCCTATTAGTCCAGATGTCCTAACACTTGCTTCTGCTTCTGGTACTACTGGCTCCTGAGCATACTGCTGGGTGTTGTGTAGGTGCTGCTGCAGCACTGTTGTTATTCAGCTCTCACTCGGCAATATTCATGAGTCAGTAGATCTCTGCTGCCACAGGGGTCACTGCTGTGCTCAGACATCGAGTGGACTCACTCTGTGGAGCTGATTGAGCTACATTATCCTGATGACTCATTCTCCTTGTAAGTAGCTCAGCAGTACAGTGATTCATTACAGATCACTGATCAGCTCACTGACTCATACAACCATATGAGTCAGTACAGTACCTCTAAGCTACCATGTGTGGCACTGCTGTGCTCAGGCATATGCATTGATTGTATGGAGCCGATTGAGCTACATTGTCCTGATGACTCATGAGTCACTCTCCTTGCGAGTAGTTGAGTAGTTCACTGATTCATTACAGATCACTGATCAGCTCAGACTCATACAGCCTTAACAAGTCAGTACAGTACTTCTAAGCTACCATGTGTGTCACTGCTGTGCTCAGGAATATGCATTATATGGAGCTGATACTGAACTGCATATAGCCATGATTCATTCCCCCAGTATATTAGGTGACAAGCTACACTCCCAATCAGCTAAAGACACAGTGCTGAGTGCTGCATGCTATCCTGTAGGGTTTGATTACTCCACACAAGACATAGCGGGATATGTACTATGAACCTTCAAGTGACAAAGTAGAGCAGTTGCCCCTAGCAACCAATCAGCTTCTGTCACTTTAAATACTGTTGAAGATAAATGACAGAAGCTGATTGGTTACTTTGCAACATCTCCACTTTATCTCTCTCTAAGGTCTGTTACATTGGGGCAAGGGACATTTTTTTTCTTTTAATTACAGTATTTTAAAAGCAGAAAGAAGTGACTTATTACATTACTCTGAATTTGGGTCTTTCACTTGCATATTATGAAGTAAAAATGAATACCAACAATGGGATTAATATTGCAGAGATAAATATGTCACTATAAGGTTGCTTTAGAAGTTATTGCTTTTCTTAAATATAAAAAAAATCTGACATATTAAACATATCTGATCATTTGAACAAGATTATTACTCCTATAATGAGCTAGTATTAGAAATACTCTATGTGTAATAGTCTAGACTAGTTCTAAATCCATTCACTCCTTTCAGTCTCAGAGTCAGTGAGCGAAATGATGATCTAAATCAGAGGTTCTCAAACTCGGTCCTCGGGGAGCACACACAGTGCATGTTTTGCAGGTCTCCTCACAGAATCGCAAGTGAAATAATTAGCTCCACCTGTGGACCTTTTAAAATGTGTCAGTGAGTAATTAATACACCTGTGCACCTGCTGGGTTACCTGCAAAACATGCACTGTGTGTGCCCCCGAGGAGCGAGTTTGAGAACCTCTGATCTAAATGATCTAATCCTTTGAGTGAACTAGATCATAATGAACTAATCACCAATGTGAACTATATTTCCCATCACTAGTGCCTGGACCACCACTCAGGTGCAGCTGCAGCGGAAGCTCTAGTTTGGTTGCCAGTCTGTCAGTTCTGATTGGCTCACGGTCGGCTCCAAATTTGAAATGGCTTTGGCTACCAGCTGTGTGGACTACTTCCCTGTGCTGCTGCTGTGGTCACGCCTGCATCTACCTTGCCCAGGCGCACCACCTGATGTCCTGCGGCCTTCTCCCGGGACTGGCAAACCTACGCCCAGAACGATAAGTTGTGGGGGCTGCAGGGAGACCAGAGTCGGGCAACAAAAATGTCTGATGGTCGCCCCATACACATTCCGTCCTGAGCGGGGACCTGCTCGGAAAGTTGCACTGTGCAGGGTTGACAGCGGCAGTTTCATGCAGTGGCACAGGAAGCTCCACCGCTGCTGGGAGCCGGTCCGGCTTTCCGGAGTCCGGTTCTCACCCATTCCCGATGTTCTAATACTCAACTAATAAATTCACGTGAGAGGACCCGTTTGCTCGATAACCAGCAACGAATAACAGCCCAGCACTGTATTTAATGATAAGATGATTTGTCTTTCAGCGTGTTATAATGGTTACAATAAACCTCACTGAGTTTGACCCTCCCGCTTTCCGTTCTGCTCTCTCCCCTAAGTGTAATATTATGCTCTGTTTCTGGCAACACGCTGCCCACGGCCAGCCTTCTCCCACCAGGCAGCTGATTGGTTCTTTTTCGGCATGTCTCTTCCTAGCCCTCTTTCATTGGCCCAGGGCGCTGTCCGTCATCTGGAGGTTGGGTTCGATGATAGGTTGTGACGCGAGAGGCTTCATACAAAGATGGGCTCCTAGCAGGTAATGATGGAGCTGGTGCAGTTTTTAAGAAGATGGAGTCGGCGCTCTGTGCCATGGGGTATCCGGTGTATTGCCCCTTTCCAAGTATACAGTCACTGCAGCCACGTTGCATTAGCCTTTCATCTGTTTACTCATCCCTGGGGGCGCAGCGCTGTGCTGGGCAGTGATAGGCGCCTGCCCGGCATCATTCACTCTTATCGGCAAGGAAACAAGTATCAGTGGGGCAGCTGTATTAACCTGAAGAAGATATAAGGAAGTGATAGGTGGTAAATGCACCAGCCAATCAGGTCCTAACTGTCAATTTGCATATTGGAGCTGATTGGCTGGTGTGTTTATCACCTTCCACTTATCACTTCCTTATTCCTTCTCCAGGTTAATACATCTGCCCCAGTGTTTGGTGTCATTGTGCCTGTACAGTGCACTCTGCTTTGGTTGGCAGACTTATTTATAAAATGAATCTGCTGTATTGCTTATCGTCCTTTCCTTGGCAATAACATGCTGGCAGGCTGCTAGTTATACCTGTATAGTGACTGGACCCCGTTCTCTCTGGTAGCTGATTGGGGTTCAAGTTCAGAACATGGGACCCCCTTGGTCAGCATAACTAACTGTCTTAGAAGGCTTGCCATGCTTCAGGCACGATGGCTCGCTCGCCACAGGATAATATTACCAGTAGATGTCCACTTGGATAGTAGTAGCCCAGGCGGCCCCATGTTCTGAACTTGAGCCGCTGTTTGGATTGCAATGGCGGAGATTCATATGCAGATCTAGCAGAGGAAGCTCTTAATTCTACAGTGCCTATGTGTCCTGTAATGCTGCACAGCCATCGCTGTGGGATCTGCACCACACTGACTTGTGCTGTATATACAATCTTACAGTTACTTGACCTGTTGGACTGTATGCCATGTCCTTTAGTTTGTCTTAAGGAAGTTCTCTAAAGCAACTTGTTAATTTGGCCGACCAGTATTGCGATGAAGTCTGTTTACTATGTAATAACAATCTTGTAAAATGGTACTTCTCTGTGTCTGAGCTTAGTTTACCCCAATGCCCGTGCTATCATTTGCAATGTTGAGAAGACTTGGTTGACCCTTTTCTTTTATGGCAAACCTCATTTTTTTTTGCAGAAGTTTGTAGAGTGAAAATAAGATTTCTCTTACGTCCTAGAGGATGCTGGGGACTCCGGAAGGACCATGGGGTATAGACGGGCTCCGCAGGAGACATGGGCACCTAAAAGAACTTTCTAGTATGGTGTGCACTGGCTCCTCCCTCTATGCCCCTCCTCCAGACCTCAGTTAGATCTTGTGCCCAGAGGAGATAGGGTGCATTACAGGGAGCTCTCCTGAGTTTTCTGTAAAAATAATTTTGTTAGGTTTTTTTATATTCAGGGAGCTCTGCTGGCAACAGACTCCCTGCATCGTGGGACTGAGGGGAGAGAAGCAGACCCACTTCTTAAGAGTTAAGGGCTCTGCTTCTTAGGCACCATTAGCTCCAGAGGGAGTCGGAATACAGGGCTCACCCTGGGGTTCGTCCCGGAGCCGCGCCGCCATCCTCCTCACAGATGCCGGAAAAAAGAAGCCGGGTGAGTATGTCAGACATAAGAAGACATCAGGCGGCAGAAGACTTCAGATCTTCATGAGGTAAGCGCGCAGCAGGTAGCTGCGAGCCATTGCTCCCACACTTACACACACACACACATGGCACTGATGGGTGCAGGGGGGGCGCCCTGGGCAGCAATAAACCTCGTTTTAGGCAAAAAACGTATGTAGTTAGGCTGCGGAGGCAGTAAACTACGGATCCCCGCCATTTTTTTCAAATTCACGAGCGGGACCGAAGCCCGCCGTGCGAGGGGGCGGAGCTTGATCCCTCAGCACTAACCAGCGCCATTTTCTCCACAGAGGCTGCAGAGAACGCTGGCTCCCCGGACTCTCCCCTGCTGAGCATCAGAGGGCTGAAAAAAAGAGAGGGGGGCACATAATTAAGGCGCAGTGAGTGGGGAAATCTATATATATATATATATATATATATATATATATATATATATATATAAGCGCTATCTGGGTTTTTTTTTTCCTTGGGTCAGTTGGCGCTGGTGTGTGCTGGCATACTCTCTCTCTGTCTCTCCAAAGGGCCTTCTTTAGGGTATTGTCCCCTTATAGTTATATCCCAGTGTGGGTGGGGTGTCGGTACGTGTGTCGGCATGTCTGAAACGGAAGGCTTATCCAAAGAGGAGGTGGAACAGATGAGTGGTGTGTCTCAGTCGGCGGTGCCGACTCAGGATTGGATGGATATGTGGCATATGTTAAATGCTAGTGTAGCTTCACTGCATAAAAGACTGGACAAAGCAGAGTCCAGTGCGTCGGCAGGTAATCAATCTACGGATTATACCGACTCACAGGACCCGTCGGGGTCTCGGAAACGTCCCTTCTCACAAATAAGGGACACAGATACAGACACGGACTGGACACAGATACAGACACGGACTCTGATTCCAGTGTCGACTATGATGAAGCAAGATTGCACCCCAGGGTGACAAAAAGTATTCAGTGCATGATTATTGCAATAAAAGATGTGTTACATATCACTGATGAGCCCTCGGTGCCCGACACGAGGATACACATGTTTAAGGGAAAGAAACCGGTTATAAACTTTCCTCCTTCCCATGAAATTAATGAGTTATGTGAAAAAGCTTGGGAAACTCCAGATTAGAAACTGCAGATTCCCAAAAGGGTTCTTATGGCGTACCCTTTCCTTACACAGGACAGGGTACGTTGGGAATCCTCTCCCACAGTGGACAAAGCCTTAACACGCCTTTCCAAGAAGGTGGCGCTACCGTCCCCTGACACAGCGGCACTCAAGGATCCTGCGGACCGCAGGCAAGAGACTACACTAAAGTCTATCTACACTCATACTGGTACTTTGCTTAGACCGGCAATTGCGTCGGCATGGGTTTGTAGTGCAATAGCAGCTTGGATGGATACACTGTCAGCTGACCTTGATACCCTAGATAGGGATACAATTTTGTTAACATTAGCTCATATTAAGGATGCAGTCTTATATATGAGGGATGCTCAAAGAGACATTGGTTTACTGGGTTCAAGAGCCAATGCTATGGCTATTTCGGCAAGAAGAGCCTTATGGATCCGCCAATGGACGGGGGATGCATACTCAAAAAGGCATATGGAGGTTTTACCTTACAAAGGTGATGTATTGTTTGGGGACGGCCTCGCGGACCTGATCTCTACAGCTACCGCGGGTAAGTCGACCTTTTTACCTTTTGTTCCCCAACAGCAAAAGAAACCCCCACAATATCAGATGCAGTCCTTTCGGTCGCATAGATCCAGAAGAGGTCGGGGCTCCTCTTTCCTCGCCAGAGGTAAGGGTAGAGGCAAGAGGACACCTGCTGCGGCTGGTTCTCAAGAGCAGAAGTTGTCCCCGGCTTCCGCAAAGTCTACCGCATGACGCTGGGGCTCCCCTGCGGGAGTCCGCACAGGTAGGGGCACGCCTTCGACTATTCAGCCAAGTGTGGGTTTAGTCAGACGTGGACCCTTGGGTGATAGAAATAGTCTCCCAGGGCTACAAGCTGGAATTCGAAGAGGTGCCCCCACGCCGATTTTTCAAGTCGGCCTTACCAGCTTCTACCCCAGAGCGGGAAGTAGTGCTAGCTGCAATTCAAATGCTGTGTCAACAGCGAGTGATTATCAGGGTTCCCCTGAGCCAACAGGGAAAAGGGTGTTATTCAACCCTATTTGTGGTTCCGAAGCCGGATGGTTCGGTAAGGCCCATTTTAAACCTAAAATCCCTGAACCTGTACGTGAAAAGATTCAAATTCAAGATGGAATCGCTCCGAGCAGTGATAGCCTGCCTGGAAGGGGGGGATTTTATGGTGTCACTGGACATAAAAGATGCTTACCTTCATGTCCCCATATATCCCTCTCATCAGGAGTACCTGAGATTCGCGGTACAGGATTGTCATTATCAGTTTCAGACGTTGCCGTTTGGGCTGTCCACGGCCCCGAGGATTTTCACCAAGATAATGGCGGAAATTATGGTGATCCTGCGCAAGCGAGGAGTCACAATTATCCCATACTTGGACGATCTCCTGATAAAAGCGAGATTAAGAGAGCAATTACTGGAGAACGTGTCACTCTCTCAAAGAGTGCTTCAACAACATGGGTGAATTCTCAATCTACCAAAGTCACAGTTGGTTCCGACAACTCGACTACCGTTCCTAGGCATGATACTGGACACGGAACAAAAGAAAGTTTTCCTCCCGTTGGAAAAAGTCCAGGACCTCTAGAACATGGTCCGAGAACTACTAAAGCCGAAAAGAGTGTCAGCTCATCAATGCACTCGGGTTCTGGGGAAAATGGTGGCAACTTACGAGGCCATTCCCTTCGGCAGGTTCCATGCAAGGACGTTTCAATGGGATCTTCTGGACAAATGGTCCGGGTCCCATCTACAATTACATAAAAAAATAACACTGTCCCCCAGGGCCAGGGTGTCTCTTCTATGGTGGCTACAAAGTGCTCACCTTCTAGAGGGTCGCAGGTTCGGCATTCAGGACTGGATCCTGGTAACCACGGACGCGAGCCTCCGAGGATGGGTAGCAGTCACCCAAGGAAGAAATTTTCAGGGACTATGGTCAGACCAGGAGTCCTGTCTACACATTAACGTGTTGGAGCTAAGGGCCATATACAACGGCCTTCAACAAGCGGAGAATCTTCTTCGCAACCTACCGGTTCTGATTCAATCAGACAATGTCACAGCAGTAGCTCATGTGAACCGCCAAGGCGGGACAAGAAGCAGAGTCGCGATGGCGGAAGCCACCAGGATTCTTCGCTGGGCGGAAAATCACGTAAGCGCTCAGTCAGCTGTCTTCATTCCGGGAGTGGACAACTGGGAAGCAGACTTCCTCAGCAGACACGATCTCCATCCAGGAGAGTGGGGACTTCATCAAGAAGTCTTTGCAGAGATAACGGGTCTCTGGGGAGTTCCTCAAATAGACATGATGGCGTCACGCCTCAACAAGAAGCTTTGGAGGTATTGTGCCAGGTCCCGGGACCCTCAGGCAATAGCAGTAGACGCTCTGGTAACGCCATGGGTGTTCCAGTCGGTCTATGTGTTTCCTCCGCTTCCTCTCATCACAAAAGTGTTGAGAATCATAAGACGAAAAAGAGTACAGACAATACTCATTGTTCCAGACTGGCCTCAAAGGGCCTGGTACTCAGATCTTCAGGAGATGCTCACAGAAGATCCTTGGCCTCTTCCTCTAAGAGAGGACCTGTTACAGCAGGGGCCCTGTCTGTTCCAAGACTTACCGCGGTTACGTTTGACGGCATGGCAGTTGAACGCCGGATCCTAGCGGAGAAGGGTATTCCGGAGGAGGTCATACCTACTCTAATAAAGGCTAGGAAGAAAGTGACGTCAAAACATTATCACCGTATCTGGCGGAAATATGTCTCTTGGTGTGAAACCAAGAATGCTCCTACGGAAGATTTCCATCTGGGTCGTTTTCTCCACTTCCTACAGACAGGAGTGGATATGGGCCTAAAGTTAGGCTCTGTTAAAGTACAGATTTCGGCTTTGTCAATATTCTTTCAGAAGGAAAGTGGCTTTTCTTCCAGAAGTCCAGACTTTTGTAAAAGGAGTACTGCACATCCAGCCTCCTTTTGTGCCCCCAGTGGCACCATGGGACCTGAACGTGATGTTGCAGTTCCTTAAATCGCACTGGTTTGAACCCCTTAAAACGGTGGAGTTAAAATTTCTCACCTGGAAGGTGGTCATGTTGTTAGCCTTGGCATCTGTGAGGCGTGTGTCAGAATTGACGGCCTTGTCTTACAAGAGCACTTACTTGATTTTTCATGTGGATAGAGCGGAATTGAGGACTCATCCTCAATTTTTACCCAAGGTGGTGTCTTCATTTCATATGAACCAATCTATAGTGGTGCCTGTGGCTACGAGTGACTTGGAGGATTCCATGTCCCTGGATGTAGTCATCCAGCGTATGTATATAAATTACCAACTACAATCCTCATGACCTCTAAGAACAAAATGCAACCAATTTTGTATATAACCATTTACATGTGATTGTACATACCTGTTTGTCACTTTGCTCTATCATGCACAGCTAACATACAGCGGAACAACACCAGTAAATAGGCATCTGAACTTTTAACTTGACCAAGTGAAACCATACAGTCTCAGCCCTGATAACACTGGTTTAATCTCAAACAAACTATGTTCCACAAATTTGATTTTCTGCATTGCTCTTCATGGAGTATTCATAAAGAGCATTGCATCATTCAGTCTCCCAGCAACTCAGCCCTCTGTACATGTTGCCCCCTCAATTCTACACTCCCCTCTTATTAGCACTCATGAGCTTTTCACTTCCCTATACTCATTGACAATAACATCTACAACCTCTTACCATAAAAAACTTTCACAAGCCTCTGACACTCACATTTATCTCTCTTCTGCTTCTGATAGCTGGTGACATTTCACCAAATCCAGGACCCAGCCACTTGCATCGCTCACATTCACCTGATTCACAGCAACATAGAAATCCAGCTAACCTCATAAACATCACGTCTTCCATCACCCTCCAGATCACTAAAATGTGCCTTATGGAATGCACGCTCTGTTTGTAACAAATTAACATCCATCCATGACCTCTTCATATCCAACAACATCAATCTGCTGGCTATAACAGAAACCTGACTCACACAATCTGACACAGCCTACCCTGCAGCACTGGCACATGGTGGTCTCCACTTTACACACACACCTCCAGACCCAGTAACCATAAAGGAGGAGGAGTTGGACTTTTACTTTCCCAATCTTTTGCATACACTGTTCTACCACAGGTTCCATCACTCACATTTACATCATTTGAAGTACATTCCATTAGGGTTTACTCTTCTTTCTCTCTTCGTGTTGCAGCTATCTACCGCCCACCTGGGCATCCAAAACAATTTTTGGAAGATTTATCTTACGTCCTAGAGCACAGGTTCTCAAACTCGGTCCTCAGGACCCCACACGGTGCATGTTTTGTAGGTCTCCTCACAGAATCGCAAGTGAAATAATTAGCTCCACCTGTGGACTTTTTAAAATGTCAGTGAGTAATTAATACACCTGTGCACTTGCTGGGTTACCTGCAAAACATGCACTGTGTGGGGTCCTGAGGACCGAGTTTGAGAACCACTGTCCTGGAGGATGCTGGGGACTCCATAAGGACCATGGGGTATAGACGGGCTCCGCAGGAGCTAGGGTACCTAAAAAGAACTTTGACTATGGGTGTGCACTGGCTCCTCCCTCTATGCCCCTCCTCCAGACCTCAGTTAGATTCTGTGCCCAGAGGAGAAAGGGTACACTGCAGAGAGCTCTCCAGAGTTTTCTGTTTTAAAAGAATTTTGTTAGGTTTTTTATATTCAGGGAGTCCTGTTGGCAACAGGCTCCCTGCATCGTGGGACTGAGGAGAGAGAAGCAGGGCTGGCTTTACGGTTGGGCTCTGTTTCTAGGCTACTGGACACCATTAGCTCCAGAGGGTGTCGGAACACAGGTCTCACCTGGGGTTCGTCCCAGAGCCGCGCCGCCGTCCTCCTCACAGATGCCGAAGATAGAAGCCGGGTGAGTATGAGAAGGCAGAAGACATCAGGCGGCAGAAGACATCAGATCTTCATGAGGTAAGGCGCGCAGCGGTAAGCTGCGCGCCATTGCTCTCACTATACACACACAGAGCAGCACTGAAGGGTGCAGGGCGCTGGGGGGGGGGGGGGGGGCGCCCTGGGCAGCAATATTCCTCACTTCTGGGCATGTTAAGATGGATTAGGCTGCGGAGGCAGTAAATCCAAGAATCCCCTACCATTTTAATAAAAAAAAGCACTGGGACCAAAGCCCGCCGTCGGGTGGGCGGGGCTTGATCCTCAGCACTAACCAGCGCCATTTTCTCCACAGAAGCTGCATGCTGAACGCTGGCTCCCTGGTCTCTCCCCTGCTGAACTTCACAGGCTGGAAAAAAGAGGAGGGGGGCACATTGGCGACGCAGTGAGTGGTAATTGGAATATTATTATATAAAATAGCGCTATCTGGTCATGTTTTCCACAGTGTTATTAAGCGTTGGGTGTGTGCTGGCATACTCTCTCTCTGTCTCTCCTAAGGGCCTGGTTGGGGTTTTGTCCCCTTGTAGGTTAATCCCTGTGTGTGTGGGGTGTCGGTACGTGGTGTCGACATGTCTGAAGCGGAAGGCTTCTCCAAGGAGGAGGTGGAGCAAATGAGTGGTGTGTCCCCGTCGGTTGTGCCGACTCCGGAATGGATGGACATGTGGCATATGTTGAATGCAAGTGTGGCATCTTTACATAAAAGGCTTGATAAGGCTGAATTAGGGGGGACATCAGGGGGTCAATCCTCGGATTGGACCGACTCACAGGGCCCGTCGGGGTCTCAAAAGCGTCCCTTAACACAAGACACTACTACCGACACGGATTCTGATTCCAGTGTCGACTATGACGAAGTAAAATTGCACCCTAGGGTGACTAAAACCATTCAGTGTATGATTGTGGCAATAAGGGTTGTGTTGCATATTGAGGATGAACCCTCGGTCCCCGACACAAGGGTACACATGTTTAAGGAAAAGAAACAGATTATTAATTTTCCCACATCTCATGAATTAAATGATTTTTTTGGAAAAGCTTGGGAGACTCCGGAAAAGAGACCGCAGATCCCCAAAAGAATTTATATGGCACACCCCTTCCCTAAGCAGGACAGGGAGATTTGGGAATCACCCCCCACTGTGGACAAGGCCCTGATGCGCTTGTCCAAGAAAGTGGCGCTACCGTCTCCTGACACAGTGGCCTTTAAGGACCCTGCAGATCGCAGGCAAGACACTACCTTAAAATGTATTTATTCTCATACGGGTGCTGTGCTAAGACCGACAATTGTGTCGGCATGGGTTGTGTAGCGCAATTGCTGCTTGGACAGATGAGCTGACAGATCAATTTGAAAATATGGATAAGGATACTATATTCTTAACTCTAGCCCATATTAAAGACGCAGTCTTATTTATGAGGAATGCTCAAAGGGACATTGGACTGCTAGCTTCTAGGGCCAATGCCATGTCTATCTCGGCGAGAAGATCCTTATGGATTCGCCAATGGACGGGTGATGCGGATTCCAAAAAACATATGGAAGTACTACCCTATAAGGGTGAGGTATTGTTTGGGGATGGGCTGACGGACCTGGTGTCCACAGCTACAGCAGGTAAATCAAATTTTTTACCATATATTCCCCAACAGCAAAAGAAAGTAACGCCCTATCAGATGCAGTCCTTTCGGTCGCACAAGTCCAGACGAGGTCGGGGATCCGCTTTCCTCGCCAGAGGTAAGGGCAGAGGCAAAAGAGCACCTGCTTCGGCAGGTGCCCAGGACCAAAAGTCCTCCCCGGCTGCTCCAAAACCCACAGCATGACGCTGGGGCTCCCCTGAGGGAGTACGCACCGGCGGGGGCACGTCTTCGACTTTTCAGTCAGGCCTGGGTCAGATCAGACCTGAATCACTGGGTGTTGGAAATAGTTTCCCAGGGGTACAAACTGGAATTCGAGGAGGTGCTCCCGCGCCGATTTTTCAAATCGGCCCTACCAGCTTCCACATCGGAAAGGGATGTAGTGTTAGCTGCAATTCAAACGCTGTGTATACAGCAAGTGATAATCAAGGTCTTGCCCTGCACCAGCAGGGAAGAGGTTACTACTCAACCCTATTTGTGGTCCCGAAACTGGACGGTACGGTCAGACCTATTTTGAATCTGAAATCCCTAAACCTGTACATAAAAAGATTCAAATTCAAAATGGAATCACTCAGAGCGATAATAGCCAACATGGAGGAGGGGGAGTTTATGGTGTCTCTGGACATAAAGGATGCGTACCTTCATGTCCCCATATATGCCCCCCATCAGGAATACCTGAGCTTCGCTGTACAGGATTGTCATTACCAATTTCAGACGTTGCCGTTTGGACTTTCCACGGCCCCGAGGATTTTCACCAAGATAATGGCGGAAATTATGGTGGTCCTGCGCAAGCATGGAGTCACAATTATCCCATACTTGGACGATCTCCTGATAAAAGCGAGATCAAGGGAGAAATTGCTGAGCAGTGTGGCACTCTCTCTGAGAGTGCTCCAGCAACACGGTTGGATTCTAAATCTACCGAAGTCACAGTTGATTCCGACAACTCGACTACAGTTCCTAGGTATGATACTGGATACGGAACAAATGAAGGTCTTCCTCCCAATAGAGAAAGCCCAGGACAGCCAGAACATTGTCAGAGACCTGCTAAAACCGAAAAGGGTGTCAGTTCACCAATGCACTCGAGTTCTGGGAAAAATGGTGGCGGCCTACGAGGCCATTCCCTTCGTAAGGTTCCATGCAAGGACTTTTCAATGGGACCTTCTGGACAAGTGGTCCGGGTCCCATCTGCACTTACATCGGAAAATAACTCTGTCCCCAGGGGCCAGAGTGTCTCTCCTGTGGTGGTTGCAAAGTGCTCACCTGCTGGAGGGTCGCCGGTTCGGAATTCAGGACTGGATCCTGGTTACCACGGACGCGAGCCTCTGAGGATGGGGAGCGGTCACACAGGGAAAAAACTTTCAGGGACTTTGGTCAGGCCAGGAGTCCTGTCTACACATCAATGTGTTGGAACTCAGGGCCATTTACAACGGCCTTCGACAAGCGGAGAGTCTTCTTCGAAACCTACCGGTTCTGATTCAATCAGACAATGTCACAGCAGTGGCTCATGTGAACCGCCAAGGCGGGACAAGAAGCAGAGTCGCGATGGCGGAAGCCACCAGGATTCTTCGCTGGGCGGAAAATCATGTAAGCGCTCTGTCGGCTGTCTTCATTCCGGGAGTGGACAACTGGGAAGCAGACTTCCTCAGCAGACACTATCTCCATCCAGGAGAATGGGGACTTCATCAAGAAGTCTTTGCAGATATAACACGTCTTTGGGGAACTCCTCAAATAGACATGATGGCGTCACGCCTCAACAAAAAGCTTCGGAGGTATTGTGCCAGGTCTCGGGACCCTCAGGCAGTGGCAGTAGACGCTCTGATAACACCGTGGGTGTTCAAATCGGTCTACGTGTTTCCTCCTCTTCCTCTCATCACAAAAGTGTTGAGGATCATAAGGCAAAGAAGAGTACAGACGATACTCGTTGTCCCAGACTGGCCTCGAAGGGCCTGGTACCCAGATCTACAAGAGATGCTCACAGGAGATCCCTGGCCTCTTCCTTTGAGGGAAGACCTGTTGCAACAGGGGCCCTGTGTATTTCAGGACTTACCGCGGTTACGTTTGACGGCATGGCGGTTGAACGCCGAATCCTAGCGAAAAAGGGGATTCCCGAAGAGGTCATCCCTACTTTAATAAAGGCTAGGAAGGAGGTGACGGTTAAGCATTATCACCGTATCTGGCGAAAGTATGTGTCTTGGTGTGAGACCAAGAATGCACCTACGGAAGATTTTTATCTGGGTCGTTTTCTCCACTTCCTACAGACAGGAGTGGATATGGGACTGAAATTAGGCTCTGTTAAGGTTCAGATTTCGGCCCTCTCGATTTTCTTTCAGAAGGAATTGGCTTCTCTTCCAGAAGTCCAGACGTTTGTAAAGGGAGTGCTACACATCCAGCCTCCTTTTGTGCCTCCAGTGGCACCGTGGGACCTCAACGTGGTGTTGCAGTTCCTTAAATCACACTGGTTTGAAACGCTTAACAAGGTTGAGTTGAAATTTCTTACTTGGAAGGTGGTCATGTTGTTGGCCTTGGCATCGGCAAGGCGAGTATCAGAATTGGCGGCTTTGTCACACAAAAGCCCCTACTTGATTTTTCATGTGGATCGAGCTGAATTGAGGACACGTCCGCAATTTTTGCCTAAGGTGGTTTCTTCATTCCATGTGAATCAACCTATTGTGGTGCCTGGGGCTACAAGTGACCTGGAGGATTCCAGATCCCTGGACGTAGTCAGGGCCTTAAAGATTTATGTAGCCATGACGGCTAGAATTAGGAAAACAGAGGCTCTGTTTGTCCTGTATGCGGCCAATAAGATTGGCGCACCTGCTTCGAAGCAGACTATTGCTCGCTGGATCTGTAATACGATTCAGCAGGCTCACTCTACGGCTGGATTGCCGGTACCAAATTCGGTTAAGGCCCATTCCACTAGGAAGGTGGGCTCTTCTTGGGCGGCTGCCCGAGGCGTCTCGGCATTACAACTTTGCCGAGCGGCGACTTGGTCGGGGTCAAACACTTTTGCTAAATTCTACAAGTTTGATACCCTGGCTGATGAGGACCTAGCGTTTGCTCAGTCGGTGCTGCAGAGTCATACGCACTCTCCCGCCCGATTGGATGCTTTGGTATAAACCCCATGGTCCTTACGGAGTCCCCAGCATCCTCTAGGACGTAAGAGAAAATAAGATTTTAAACCTACCGGTAAATCTATTTCTCCTAGTCCGTAGAGGATGCTGGGCGCCCGTCCCAGTGCGGAAACTCTGCAAGACTTGTATATAGTTGTTGCTTACATAAGGGTTATGTTACAGTTGAAATCGGTCTTGGACCGTTACTGTTGTTGTTTATACGGTTAACTGGTTATGTATGATCCCGGTTACATGGTATGATTGGTGTGGGCTGGTATGAATCTTGCCCTTTGATTTCTAAATCCTGCCTTGTATTGTCCATCTCCTCTGGACACAGTTCTCTAACTGAGGTCTGGAGGAGGGGCATAGAGGGAGGAGCCAGTGCACACCCATAGTCAAAGTTCTTTTTAGGTGCCCTATCTCCAGCGGAGCCCGTCTATAACCCATGGTCCTTACTGAGTCCCCAGCATCCTCTACGGACTAGGAGAAATAGATTTGGTAGGTTTAAAATCTTATTTTTTCTGCCTGGCTCCCTCACTTCCTATCCTCTGACATCTCCACCATTATCATGGGTGATTTCAATATTGCTATTGATTGTCCAAAATCTGCTGCTCATGCCTCCAAACTACTCTCTCTAACTTCCTCTCTTGGCATCTCCCAATGGACTGACTCCTCTACTCATCAGGAAGGCCACTGCCTTGATCTAGTATTCACCAGACTATGCTCCATCTCTGAACTCACTAACACTCCTTTCCCCCTCTCAGATCACAACCTTATCACCTGCATGCTCTCCTCCGTTAATTCAAACCCTGTGTTGCTGAAGTCCTCCAATCTTCCTCAAACCCGCAGAAATATTAACACAATTAATCTTCAAGAACTTTCCACTTCACTCCAACAACTGCTTTCACCTATTTCTGCATTCACCTCTCCTGAGATGGCTGTATCACACCTTAATGAGACTCTAGAACTAGCCCTTGATGAAGTGGCTCCAGCTACCCATCACACTCCACGTAGGCATAGATGTCAACCATGGCACTCCAAATTAACAAGACAACTACAAAAACTTACACGAAAACTTGAACGTCAGTGGCGTAAATCTCGTATTTCAAGTGACTTCCTCACATATAAGACTGTCTACCATTCTTATAAAAATGCCCTAGACACTGCCAAACAAACATATTTCCAAACTCTTATCTCTGCTCAAGCCTCCAACCCCAAACGAATCTTTAATACATTTAAATCACTTCTGAATCCTCCCTCACCTACCCCACCAGCCACTATCAAGGCACAGGATCTTGCTTCCTACTTCAAGGAGAAGATTGGTAAGATCCGAAATGAAATGGTATGCTCTTCGGCAGCCAGTGACTTGCTCCGTTCTTTACCTGAACCCTCTGGCACTCTTTCTTCATTTGATCCCACAAATGAAGATGAAGTATCATCACTCTTCTCATCCTGCTTCTCCACTACCTCTCCTCTTGATCCTTTACCCTCACAAATAAGTAAAGCTCTGTCTCTGGTGCTCATCCCTACCTTAACTAACATATGTAATCTCTCTCTCTACTGGTATTTTTCCTTCACTCTTCAAGCATGCAGTGATTACTCCCATTTTAAAGAAACAAAATTCTGACCCTAATGCTCTCTCAAACTACCGCCCTATCTCTCAGCTCCCTTGTCTCTCTAAGCTACTTGAGAGACTTGCCAACACTCGACTCACACACTTTCTTAACTCATACACTTTATTGGACCCACTTCAGTCAGGCTTCCGCTCCCAACACTCCACAGAGACAGCACTGACTAAAGTGGTTAATGATTTGGTCACTACGAAGTCTAAAGGCCATTACTCACTACTTATTCTTCTAGATCTATCTGCTGCATTTGACACTGTAGACCACTCTCTTCTCATACAGACATTACAATCCCTAGGTCTTAAAAACACAGCCCTTTCTTGGTTCCTATCCTACCTATCTAATCGCTCCTTCAGTGTTCGCTTCTCTGAATCTACCTCCTCTTCGCTACCTCTTTCAGTTGGAGTACCGCAAGGCTCAGTCTTGGGTCCTCTGCTTTTCTCTATCTATACCTCATCTCTTGGTAAACTAATCGGCTCTTTTGGTTTTCAGTATCATCTGTACGCAGATGATACTCAAATCTACCTATCCTCACCTGACTTGTCCCTATCTGTACTGGACCGTGTAACTGAATGCCTTTCTGCCATTTCATCCTGGATGACATCTCGCCACCTCAAACTGAATATTTCAAAGACAGAGTTAATTATATTTCCACCGGCCAATAGTAGGTACCAACCTGATATCTCTATCACTGTTGAAAACTCGACTATCTACCCTACCCCACAAGCTCGCTGCCTAGGTGTCATCCTTGACTCTGATCTGTCCTTTGTTCCCCACATTCAATCTGTCTCAAGATCATGTTACATGCATCTAAAAAACATATCCAAAATACGACCATACCTTACACAAGACACTGCTAAAACTCTAATCCACGCTCTCATTATCTCCTGCATTGATTATTACAATAGTCTCCTAACTGGTCTTCCCAAAACGAGACTCTCACCACTACAATCCATTCTGAATGCAGCGGCGAGGCTTATCTTCCTCGCTAGGCGTTCATCGTCTGCAGATCCACTCTGTCAGTCCCTCCATTGGTTACCTGTACTCTACCGCATTCAATATAAAATACTTTTACTCACACACAAGGCCATTAACCAAACTACACCAACGTACATCACTTCGCTTATCTCAAAATATCTCCCAACCCGACCTCTTCGCTCTTCACAAGACCTGCGTCTCTCATCCACACTCATTACTCGCTCCCACTCACGATTGCAGGACTTTCATCGGGCTGCACCCACTCTTTGGAATGCCCTACCACGCACAATAAGACTCTCCTCTAGTCTCCAAACCTTCAAGCGTTCCCTGAAAACTCACCTCTTCAGGCAAGCATACCAAATTCCAGAACCGCCCACATAACTTTCATAAACCTTCCTATCAAATTGCATCCACTCTGTACAGTCCACACATATCCTCACGTCTTCTCATTCTATGCAATGGATAGCACCTTTCCTTATGTACACATGCCTATTTCCCTATAGATTGTAAGCTTGCGAGCAGGGCCTTCCTACCTCTATGACTGTTTGTTATCACCCATTTTGTTATTGTTATTTCAAATTGTAAAGCGCAACGGAATTTGCTGCGCTATATAAGAAACTGTTAATAAATAAATGTAGTCAGGGCCTTAAAAATGTATGTAGCCAGGACGGCTAGAATTAGGAAAACAGATGCATTGTTTGTCCTGTATGCTGCCAACAAGATTGGCGCGCCTGCTTCGAAGCAGACTATTGCTTGCTGGATCTGTAACACGATTCAGCAGGCTTATGTTACGGCTGGATTGCCGTTACCGCATTCAGTAAAGGCCCATTCCACTAGGAAGGTGGGCTCTTCTTGGGCGGCTGCCCGGGGCGTCTTGGCATTACAGCTTTGCCGAGCAGCAACTTGGTCGGGGTCAAACACTTTTGCTAAATTCTACAAGTTTGATACCCTGGCTGATGAGGACCTAGCATTTGCTCAGTCGGTACTGCAGAGCCATCCGCACTCTCCCGCCCGATTGGGAGCTTTGGTATAAACCCCATGGTCCTTACGGAGTCCCCAGCATCCTCTAGGACGTAAGAGAAAATAAGATTTTAAACCTACCGGTAAATCTTTTCCTCCTAGTCCGTAGAGGATGCTGGGCGCCCGTCCCAGTGCGGAAAATCTGCAAGACTTGTATATAGTTATTGCTTACATAAGGGTTATGTTACAGTTAGAATCGGTCTTGGACCGATACTGTTGTTTGTTCATACTGTTAACTGGTTAGGTGTATTCCAGGTTATATGGTATGATTGGTGTGGGCTGGTATGAATCTTGCCCTTAGATTAACAAAATCCTTTCCTCGTATTGTACATCTCCTCTGGGCACAGTTCTCTAACTGATGTCTGGAGGAGGGGCATAGAGGGAGGAGCCAGTGCACACCATACTAGAAAGTTTTTAGGTGCCCATGTCTCCTGCGGAGCCCGTCTATACCCCATGGTCCTTACGGAGTCCCCAGCATCCTCTACGGACTAGGAGAAAAATATTTACCGGTAGGTTTAAAATCTTATTTTTAAACCTACCGGTAAATCTTTTTCTCGTAGTCCGTAGAGGATGCTGGGGACTCCGTAAGGACCATGGGGATAGACGGCTCCGCAGGAGACATGGGCACTTTAAGAAAGACTTTAGGTATGGGTGTGCACTGGCTCCTCCCTCTATGCCCCTCCTCCAGACCTCAGTTAGAGAAACTGTGCCCAGAGGAGACTGACAGTACGAGGAAAGGATTTTTGTTAATCCAAGGGCAAGATTTATACCAGCCACACCAATCACACCATATAACTTGTGTATACACTAACCAGTTAACAGTATGAAAACAACGTAGCATCAGTCCAAAACCGATGAAAACTATAACCTAACCCTTATGTAAGCAAAACTATATACAAGTCTTGCAGAAGTAGTCCGCACTTGGGACGGGCGCCCAGCATCCTCTACGGACTTATCTAGGAGATCTGATATAGGAGAAAAAGATTTACCAGTAGGTTTAAAATCTTATTTTCTCTTACGTCCTAGAGGATGCTGGGGACTCCGTAAGGACAATGGGGATTATACCAAAGCTACCAAACGGGCGGGAGAGTGCGGATGACTCTGCAGCACCGATTGAGCAAACAGGAGGTCCTCCTCAGCCAGGGTATCAAACTTATAGAACTTTGCAAAGGTGTTTGAACCCGACCAAGTAGCAGCTCGGCATAGTTGTAGTGCCGAGACCCATCGGGCAGCCGCCCAAGACGAGCCCACCTTCCTAGTGGAATGGGCCTTGACCGATTTTGGTAACGGCAATCCAGCCGTAGAATGCGCCTGCTGAATCGTGTTACAGATCCAGCGAGCAATAGTCTGCTTTGAAGCAGGGGCGCCAACCTTGTTGGCTGCATATAGGACAAACAGTGCTTCTGTTTTTCTGACTCTAGCCGTTCTGGCCACGTAAATTTTCAAAGCCCTGACTACATCAAGGGACTCGGAATCCTCCAAGTCTCGTGTAGCCACAGGCACCACAATAGGTTGGTTCATATGAAAAGATGACACCACCTTAGGCAAGAATTGAGGACGGGTCCGCAATTCCGCGCTATCCATATGGAAAAACCAGATAGGGGCTTTTATGAGACAAAGCCGCCAATTCCGACACTCGCCTAGCCGAAGCCAAGGCTAATAACATGACCACCTTCCAAGTGAGATATTTTAACTCCACTGTTTGAAGTGGTTCAAACCAGTGCGACTTGAGGAAACTCAACACCACGTTAAGGTCCCAAGGCGCCACCGGAGGTATAAAAGGAGGCTGAATATGCAGCACTCCCTTCACAAAAGTCTGTACTTCTTGGAGAGCAGCCAATTCTTTTTGAAAGAAAATGGATAAGGCCGAAATCTGAACCTTAATGGAGCCTAATTTTAGGCCCAAATTCACTCCAGTCTGTAGGAAGTGAAGGAAACGGCCCAGATGGAATTCTTCCGTAGGAGCATTCCTGGCCTCACACCAAGAAACATATTTTCGCCATATACAGTGATAATGTTTAGCTGTCACGTCCTTCCTAGCCTTTATCAGCGTAGGAATGACCTCATCCGGAATGCCTTTTTCTGCTAGGATCTGGCGTTCAACCACCATGCCGTCAAACGCAGTCGCGTAAGTCTTGGAACAGACAGGGCCCCTGTTGCAACAGGTCCTGTCGTAGAGGAAGAGGCCACGGATCTTCTGTGAGCATTTCCAGCAGATCCGGATACCAGGTCCTTCGTGGCCAATCTGGAACAATGAGAGTTGTTCTCACTCCTCTTTTTCTTATTATTCTCAACACCTTGGGTATGAGAGGAAGAGGAGGAAACACATAGACCGACTGGAACACCCACGGTGTCACTAGAGCGTCTACAGCTACCGCCTGAGGGTCTTTTGATCTGGCGCAATACCTCTGTAGCTTTTTGTAGAGGCGGGACGCCATCATGTCTATCTGGGGCAGTCCCCACTGACTTGCAATCTGTGCGAAGACTTCCTGATGAAGTCCCCACTCTCCTGGATGCAGGTCGTGTCTGCTGAGTAAGTCTGCTTCCCAGTTGTCCACTCCCGCAATGAACACTGCTGACAGTGCGCTTACATGATTTTCCGCCCAGCGAAGAATCCTGGTGGCTTCCGCCATTGCCACTCTGCTCCCTGTGCCGCCTTGGCGGTTTACATGAGCCACTGCTGTGATGTTGCCTGACTGGATCAGAACTGGTTGGTCGCGAAGTAAGGTCTCCGCTTGACGTAGGGCGTTGTATATGGCCCTCAGTTCCAGGATGTTGATGTGAAGACATGACCAAAGACTTGACCAAAGACCTTGGAAGTTTCTTCCGTGTGTGACCGCTCCCCACCCTCGGAGGCTCGCGTCCGTGGTCACCAGGATCCAGTCCTGAATGCCGAACCTGCGGCCTTCTAGAAGGTGAGCACTCTGCAGCCACCACAGGAGAGATACCCTGGCTCTGGGAGACAGGGTGATCAACTGATGAATTTGTAGATGTGACCCGGACCACTTGTCCAGTAGGTCCCATTGGAAAGTCCTCGCATGGAACCTGCCGAAGGGAATGGCTTCGTATGATGCCACCATCTTTCCCAGGACTCGAGTGCAGTGATGCACTGACACCTGTTTTGGCTTCAATAGGTTCCTGACCAGAGTCATGAGTTCCTGAGCTTTTTCTATCGGAAGAGTAACCCTTTTCTGGTCTGTATCCAGAATCATGCCCAAGAAGGTCAGACGAGTCGTAGGAACCAACTGTGACTTCGGGATATTGAGAATCCAGCCGTGTTGTTGTAACACCTTCAGTGAAAGTGAGACGCTGTTCAGCAACTGCTCTCTTGATCTTGCTTTTATGAGGAGATCGTCCAAGTACGGGATAATTGTGACACCTTGCTTGCGCAGGAGCACCATCATTTCCGCCATTACCTTGGTGAAAATCCTCGGGGCCGTGGAAAGCCCAAACGGCAACGTCTGAAATTGGTAATGACAATCCTGTACCGCAAATCTCAGGTACGCCTGATGAGGTGGATAAATGGGAACATGAAGGTATGCATCCTTTATGTCCAGAGATACCATGAAATCCCCCCCCTTCCAGGCTGGCGATGACCGCTCTTAGCGATTCCATCTTGAACTTGAACCTTTTCAAGTATAGGTTCAGGGATTTTAAATTTAAAATGGGTCTGACCGAATCGTCCGATTTCGGGACTACAAACAGGGTTGAGTAATATCCTTTCCCTTGTTGAAGCAGGGGAACCATGACCACCACCTGTTGAAGAAGATACAATTTGTGAATTGCATTTAACACTATCTCCCTTTCCGGGGGAGAAGCTGGTAGGGCCGATTTGAAAAACCGGAGAGGAGGCACCTCTTCGAATTCCAGCTTGTAACCCTGAGAAACAATTTCTATTGCCCAGGGATCCACCTGTGAGTGAACCCAGATGTGGCTGAAAACTCGAAGACGTGCCCCCACTGGGGCGGACTCCTTTAGCGGAGCCCCAGCGTCATCCGGTGGATTTTGTAGAGGCCGGGGAGGACTTCTGTTCCTGGGAACTAGCTGTGTTGTGCAGCTTTTTTCCTCTGCCCTTACCTCTGGCAAGAAAGGACGCGCCTCGTACTTTCTTGTTTCTTTGTGATCGAAAGGACTGCATTTGATAATGTGGCGCTTTCTTAGGCTGTGAGGGAATATAAGGCAAAAAATTTGATTTACCAGCTGTAGCTGTGGAGACCAGGTCTGAGAGACCTTCCCCAAACAATTCCTCACCCTTGTACGGTAAAACCTCCATATGCCTCTTTGAGTCTGCATCACCTGTCCATTGCCAGGTCCATAGGACTCGTCTAGCAGAAATCGACATAGCGTTGATTCTAGAACCCAGTAGACTAATGTCTCTTTGAGCATCTCTCATATACAAGACAGCATCTTTTATAT